>NC_057408.1:26060941-26360941 GCF_019320065.1 Cervus canadensis | reverse complement strand
GTATTTCAAGTGTGTTTTTCTTAGGCTTTTGTAAAATTATTTCTGCGTTGCTGACACAAAATGATATCAATGATACCTGATTGATATTGATGAAAAAATTATCTTCTATTACATGGTATGGATGCTTATGTCTCAAAATACAGAGCGAGAGATTGTAGGTATTCAACTGTTCCAACTTAAGCTCAAAATTACTTGAAATATTTGATTTGAACATTTATGATCAACTTGGTTCAGTTCAGTTTCACACCCTATTAATAAAAAATGAACGCATAAAGCAATTTTGAGGACACAGTATTCACTACTTTCTGTTCAACCTACGAATTTCGAATTTCACTTTGATTTGGATAGAATAATAAGAATCATTCTTACAAGGCTGATTAAAATCAAAGTGTTTTATTATCTGACTATCTAATGTTACCTTCAAGCTTTATGTCCAGCAGCTTAGCATATTTCCTTCATAACATTACAATAAAAGTAACTATTGCACCTAATTTTATACTGCATAATAAAAAAATGACATGGAAGAATCAGTTACAGTCTAAGCATCAATAAAAAAGGAAATGCTGAGAATTTTATCATGTTTTATTTTATGCACAGTAAGAGCAGTGCAGTTGATCATAATATTTAGGATGAATACTAATTCCAGTTTGAACCCAGTACTCCTTTCACTTACTTCTATCATTTTGGTAGCAATAAAATTAAAAAATTTCACACTTTCAATTATTTTTAAAAAGTTTCAATTTAATCTTGAGGAAATATTGATATGTGCTTTGTGATTGCATTGTGATATGATAAAGAAGTACTTTGAAAACATAAGAAAATAACTTATGAAAATCTCCAAAACATAGTCTATGCCCTTTTTTTTATAAAGCTGTAATATCAAAGAGAATATAAATTTACACTATATCTTTGACTCATAAACAAATACCAAGCATCTGTCTAAATTTGAAATCAGTTTTAAAATGTGTTGAAGACAATTTTAAAATATCAAACTGAAATGAATCACAGACTTTCAGTCATAAGCTTGCATATTCATAGAAAAGAGTTTTTGAAAGTTGTATATAACCACCCAGATTCTCCTAGATGTTTTTCTCTTTAGAGTATCAGGAAGTTAACACACAGAAACACTTTACTGTTACTTTGCAAGATTTACAAAGTGACTAAATGAAATAAAATTAAGACTATCTAGTTCATTGTCCTTTTCATATTAAACAGTCAAAAATTTTGAGAATTTGTATTTGGCATAAAAAAAAAAAAAAAAAAATCCGAAAGAGTATTTCAGGGGCCTGCTAGCGGGAATCTGCAATGTTAGCTTCACTTCCCTTATCTGCAGTCAGGGACTATATGGGATATTTACTCCAAGAAAATCAGAGAAGAGTATAAATTGCGTCTCTTTCTTTTCCCAGGGAACTGAAGTAAACAACTTTTCACCAAGCGACTACCAGTTTGCCCAAACATACATTAGCATTAAAAAAAAAAAAAAGTCTTAATGAAAAAAGCCCTAATTCTTTGACTGCACAGCGGAACCGAACATGCACGCTAATCTTTTAAAGCGAGGTCCCAGTTGGTTAAGATAATCATAATTTTCATCGTGATCAGAGACTGTGGAGTCTAGGGAGCTCAGGGATCCAGCCAAGGACCCTGTTCCCTCAAAAGCATAGGTTTGGAGGGAGTCGAAAGGCGGGGCACAGGGGTCGGTGTCAGCCTCTTCCAGCTTTTCTAGAATGAACTGCCTGAACACCGCGCTGTCCGGGCCGGCCTGCAGAGACTGCCGGTAGAGGCTGCGCATCTCCGCCCTGGCGGCTCTGCGGGGCTTGCGGCCCCGCATCACCGCGCTGCCCCGCAGCTGCGCGATGTCAAAGGCCTCCGTGTCCGCCTCTCCGCCACCTTCATCATCGTATCTGAATATATTCTCTCTGAAGTCTTCACTTTTCTCGGGAAACAGAGTCTGTTTCCTCCGTTGTTTCAGACCGAGGTTCAGGAAAATAAACCCTGTCAAACAAAGCGTATCAGAACATTGACACAAATACAATATTATACATTATAAATGTTTAGGCTTCATATTACACTTATTATAAATATAATGCATGTTTATATTTGTATTACTATATTATAAGTAAACATATAATGCCTAATAATGTTATACTATATATTCATTCTATTTATACTGAAACACATTATCAAATATTGTTGCATTTATAATATTAATGCATACTATAATTAAATATATAGTTATCTATTTACATTATAAACTATTGTTAAAGAGTATGTTATTTATAATAAGCTATAAATTCTTGCTTTTGTTACAAGCTCAAGACATAAGCTTCAGTTTTCTGATCATAAAGCAAAGATATATTTGTCATTGTAAATTTATCAAAGGAACTTGCAGAAAGATAAGGAAGTAGAGCAGACTTAACTGGCTGATGATTTAGAGTGGAAAAACATCAGAAAAATATAGTGAACTTTATATGATGATCAATTTATGACAACAGTTTATTTTTTTTTTCTTTATTGAAAATAGAACAAAGATGAGAAGATTTTCCAATCTACGTGCCTCTGTCAATCTCAGGAACCAGTGATCCGTGTTAGAGGAAGTGAAGCACCCTGAGCCGGTTTGATTTTTACCACTGAGACACATTCTGTGGCATAATTTCTTCTTAAGTTAGTATTTATTGACTACAAAGTCTGTACCAGTCATTTTTCTAAAAGCTCTACATATATTCATTGATTTGCTGTGATACCCATATTTTATTATAGTGCTCTAGTAAAGATGGTGAAAACGAAGTGCAGAGAGATTAAATCACAAGCCCAGGAAACAAAAAGCTGGTATTCAAAACCAGAAAGCTGGTTCACAATCTGTGCTTTACTATATGACACTAATTTCAGAAATTCCAAACTTATCAGGTTTTTGAGTCATAACACTGGTATGTTCACATCAAATTGTATCAATATGAAATAGTTTTAACATTGTGTAGAAATAGAACAATTTCAGAATGCTTTTAAAAAATTTTTGGAGACAAGTGTGTGTATGTGTGTTTCATGCGCAGTCAACCCTTACACAATCTCAGATCTTATGTATCTGTTCAGAATTTCATCTACAGAAACTGAAACAAACAGGAAGTAATGCTGCTAATATTATCAAAAGAGAAATACATTAGGCAATATTTTAGGTAAATCTCACATTTTAAATAAATTGAAATAGTGTTCCTGAAATAAGTTCACTGTGCCTGAATCCAGGTACAGTAATTCAATACAGCTGAGATATATGGTTGAAATAGAAAGGGATCTAATAAATAATTTTGCAATCTATGAGTGGAAGAGCACATTCATGAAACTTTCACAGGAAACTGCTGACTCTTGTTGAACCTGACATTCCACCGTTTCAATATGACTCATGCCCTGGACTGTGAGGTTGCCCTTGGTTCACTTGCAGGGTCTTGGGACTAGGTTTAGGTCTGTACCAGTGAGCAATTTTGTACTTGCAACCTGCAAACATTATACTGTTTCTACTGCTTCTTGCCTCTGCTATCTAGTTATCTAGCTGTAAATTCAGTTTTATGATAAAAGATCATCAAAAATAATTTCAAAAACTGAAGCTAGGTAGAAAAGAAGGGTAACATTGTTAAAAGAGAAATGCATGCTTTTTAAAGCTTTGAGAAAGATGAGAAGAGTGAAGGTAAAGCAAATCCTGAAGCATTTTGTATGTCAGTTTGAGTAGTGAGTTTGGGATTTCATAACCCACGGCTCATATGGCTGCTGTCAACATTCAATACAGTTGTGTTGGCTTTGATATGAAGTTATGAGGGAAGCAACAGAAGGGTTTAGACTATATAGACTGGTATGTTAAGAAAGGGTAAAAGTTATGCTTGATGCATAATGTGTAGTTTTGAAAGCCTAGCTAGAACATCTGGAACCTCATTTGCCTCATCTGTAAAATGAGCAGAACTCATTTCCTTGTGGAAACAGCAGCAACAACAAAAACAAACAGATGAAAACAAATGGAGCTCTTTTACTGAGATTTCTTTTGTGTTTAACACTTTAAGTAAGACTCTCTCTTTTACATTTTTAGAATGAAAGCTATGTTTATTTTTAACTACAAAGCTAGCTTAAACATAATTATCCATCACAAACAAGTGATTTTTTTTTTTCTAAAGCAGAAAACTTTCTGTTTTCTTTCCTCGTGATATATGCTGGAAAGTTGGAAACCCTGGGAGAGATGTGACTGACAGAATTATGTATGTCCTGATCAGTTGGGATTTCTTTTGTTTTTGTTTTTTTTTTGAGTAGAGTTGATTTACAATATTGTGTTAGTTTTCAGCGTACAGCAAAGCGAATCAGTTATGCGTGTACACATATTGACTCTTTCTTAGACTTTTTCCTGTATAGGCCAGTGCAGAGTATTGATGAGTGCCCTGGGCTCTAGAGTAGATCCTTGTTACTTCTCATTTACATTTTTTTCATCCTAACATTTACTCCCCCAATGCTCCTAGGCTTCAGTGTGCTGTCCTAAAGGATTGGATGGAGGTGTGTTATGGTTATGGAACCTCAGCACTTCATTTACTAGCTACCTGACCCTTTGTAAATCAGGTCACTCTTTGACTTTCACTTTCTTCATCTGTCCAATACAGGCGATAACAGTTGCTACATCTTGAGGTTATCTTGAGGAGTACACTGCACAATTTCTGCAAATCACTTAAGACAGTCTCCTGGAGTATAATAAGCACTCAACCGAAGTTTGCCTTTATTATTACTAATTTTTATATTACTATATGTTGCAGTGTGTGTGTCAAAACCACTCCTAAAAGGATGTGCACGTGTGTACTCACATACTCATCAAATTCAAGGATCATTGATTTTGAACTTGGAGTGCATATTCACTCTATTTTTCATTTACTCCACTTGATTTAAGAATTGTTAACACATTCAGAAGGTCAATTCAGATCAATTGATCAATAAAAGATCAATTCAGAAGGACAATTGAACACATACACAAACATACACACACACACAAGTCAACATTATATCATTATAATGGAATTAACTCTTTTCTATATGTATCATGCTGTCAATAAATGAATATATGCTCAGTTCACATGACTTACCAAATATTATCATAATGCATATCAGAATAGCAGTTATGACTTCTGCCCTGAACCCCATGGAAAGCATAAAATCCTTATGACTGCAGGTGTGTGTGCCATCAGCATCACCACAGTCACACACGTGTATGGTAAGGGTGTTTGTACTTGTAAGTGATGGGATTCCATTGTCAGCAATTAGGATGGATACGTAGAAAACAGGCTCTTCTTGAAGGCTAAAACCAGTTCTATTGGTCAAAATCACCGCTGTGTTATCTAAAACAAAAATCCATGGGCATAATTTTTTTCAATAATGCAAAAGAAGTTCATAGCCACTAAGTGTAGAAGAGGCAGAAATGTAGAGATTAAATAAGCTCAAATAAGAAAGAGTACATTTCTGATGAAAAAGAAAATTAAAAGATCAATTAAAAAAGTCATTTCTGATTTTGACATTGCCTAAATCCCAATTACAAAATTAGATGAATTATATGAATCAGTTCTAAAATGTTTTGTTTTTTTCATTTTTTTGTAAAGATAGGAAACATACATATGGAACACAGAAAAGAAATAACTTTTTATTTAGCCATTGACAGTATACGGGGGTACTAGCATTAAATGTATAAAGACACATCAGTTTCATTTGAATTAAATACTCATGACTCATTTTTCTAACAGAAACTCATTACTTTCACAAATAATATAAATACATGAGATTTTCAAAGTCATCTCTGTCACAGTAAGTGATCTCAAATAATGTATTTATTAATAAGACAAAAGAATTAATTTTACTTGGAGTTAAAGTTTCTTTTAGAACATTTCATTTCACCTTGACATTATTAACCTATTTTCTACTTATATTTCAGAGAATCGTTAAACCTTAATAGTACTGATTAATTCACCTGGCTAGAACACTCAAATAGTTAACAAAAATAAATTATATATACAAAATTAAATTAATATTTAATTTTTTTTCCTTGAATCCCCAAATATGCTAAATGGTCTTCTCCAAAGCAGTTTATTGTGTATCAGTTTATGATACACAATATGTTTCCCCCCAGACACTTTGTTTTTTGTGTATTGGCATTCCTTGAAAGATATTCTGTAGCAATCAAACAAATTCTAGAAGATACAAACAAATAAGAGGAGATAGATAAATGGAAGTCTTTGAAATAGATAAATGAAAATAAATGGAAGTCTTTTGAAACGTATGCCTACTTATCACTTTTCCCAAGTCTCCTTTAAAAACAAATTCTCCATCATGCTATTGAAGTCTACAAACCATCTGTGATTTTATTCAGCAGACAGATCAAACAGGTGAGAAAGTTTATACTTTTTGGAATGTATTTTCTTAAATTACTTATAACCACAAATACTAAACCAATATTAAATTTTTCTCTTTATGTGTCAATATATTTATTTTGTCCCACTAATTTATTTTTTATTAATATAAACTAATCTAAGCAAATATAAACAAATATAAACAAATTCTTATTTTGCTGTTCATTTTTTTTCACTAGGGAATTTGACAAAGGCAAAGGGGAAAGAATATGTTTGCATTTATCCTTCCGTAGAAGATCTCCCCTTGATGGGAGCTTAAACTCAGGTATAAGGAAGAACAGCTGCACGTGTTTGGTTATAGATGCCTGAATAATTAATCTTACAGCGCTGCATATCTTTGTGATATGAAGCAAAATTAGAATAGAAATGTATATGAAGACAAAAAATATTTTATTGAAGCAAAAAAGAACAATGCAGCTTTGTACAAAGTTAATCTACTTCTATATGGAAGGAAAAGGAACTCTGTCTCTCCATACAAAATCCTTTAGAACATTTTGTTCTTAGGCTGATACAACCATTTTGTTTTGAAGGGAAAAGAACAGCCTTTTCATATATTTATAGCTTCTAATTAATGATTCCAAATATCTTTGAATCAATCAAGTGACTATGAAAAGTGAAAGTGTTGGTTGCTCAGTTGTGCCTGATTCTTTGGGACCCCAAGGACTGTAGTCCTCCAGGCTCCTCTGCCCATGGAATTCTCCAGACAAGAATATTAGAGTGAGTTGCCATTCCCTTTTTCAGGGGATCTTCCCAACCCAGGATTGAACTCCAGTCACCCTCATTGCAGACAGATTCTTTACTGTATTAGCCACCAGGGAAGTATATGTCATTTTCTTCTCCAGATATGAAGACATGAGAGGGACTGCAATTAGATTTTCAAGGTCATTCAGACTTTACAAGGGCTTATAGCCAATAATTACTTGAAAAAGTGCTTCCAGTTTAAAGAAATCCAGTGGGAAATGAGGCTAGTATTCCCAGAACATTACTTTGGGTTTTGTTTCCCATTTCCATTCCCACTCCTTGAATAATTTCTCAACACTATCATATTGCAGGAACAGTATAAAAAGTAATGCTATGAATTTTCTTAAAATTAAACAAGATCTCGAAGAATGAATAGAAAGCTATTATAAGTGAATGGCATTACCTTGGTTATCTATGATTGTAAAACTCGAGTTATTTTCTTCCACAGATAGATTGAAATAAAAATGGTGATGTTCTATGGATTCATCTCTATCCACTGCACTGATGGTCTGAATCACCTAGGAAAAAAAAAATGGGGATAAGTTTTGATCATTCTCTTTATAATATTCTGATTATTATTTAAAATTATTATTAGCTTTTATTAAAATTGCTTTACCAAAATCTTTATGGATATTCCAAAGGATATCTCAAAATTTGTGGAAAATATGTAAATATTTTCTGAGGTTAAAAACATGTTTACTTGCTCCTTTCAAAAGAATGTCTTGATATTACATAGAAAGTAAATTCTTGTTAATGGATGAGATGATTTCCATAAGCTAAGTTTGTCAGAAAACATCCTCCAATCCTTCCTGCCTGGATTTCTCCTTTTTGTCCTTTTCTCCTTCTCTCTTTTTTATCTGAATACTAACCATTACGATTTGCTGAAGTTAAATAGTTCCTGCATATATTGGAGACATAACTGTAATAAACTTTATTGTCTTACTTGAGTATTTGTTAAAGTAGTGAGTTTATAAGTTGATTTTAGGAATAGTGTATTTAAAGCTTAGGGGCGATGTACATGATTTCCTTTCACCCACAAGACTATAGCAAAAGTGTTCCATGTCAAGTAAATTCCTCTCTCTATCTCAGATCATAAAAAAGTGAGATAATGCAACTATGAACAAATCAGCTCACAATTAGTCCTTTGCCTTCAAGACATGAAAGTGTCAGTCAAGTAGTTAATTATTGTCAAAAAAGAGATGTGCTGTCAAGATCAAATAGTGAGACTGTGATTAATTCTGGAAATTAAAGTAAATTGACTATAGAAGTTATTGTTTTGAATTTTCTAGAATTAAATTGCTTTTAACAATGTGTCAAACAAAAATATCCTTAGTTGCAGGATGACAGATATGATTTATAATCTTATATTTCAAAGGATATCTCTCCACATGCATGAAGAATCTTGTGAAACTAATGCAGTTTGTACATTATTTCTCTACATTGATTTATCTTTTCCCTTACAACACATTTCTAATTAAATCACAATCATGGAGTGTTAATGAAATAATCTAATAAAAGAAAACATTTTTATTCAATCCATGACAACAATAATAAATGTGCATTGTATCAGAATAATGCTTTTACTTTGAGTTATTACAAGATTTTGTATAGCCAGGATGAAGGATATGGGCTTGGAAGTCTAATATTCTGAATTCTGTCTTTCCCACTTAATGTTCTAAGTTTAAAAATTGGAGAAACATTTATTTATTTATTGGCCACACTGCACGGCAAGTGGGATCTTGGTTCCCGGGATGGTGGGGCTAACAGTAAAGAATCCACCTGCCATTGCAGAAGATGTAAGAAATACGGGTTTGATCCCTGAGTTGGGAAGATCCCCTGGAGGAGGGCATGGCAACCCACTCCAGTATTCTTGCCTGGAGAATCCCACGGACAGAGGAGCCTGGCAGGCTATAGTCCATAGAATTGAAAAGAGTCGGACATGACTGAGGCAACTTAACATGCATGTAAACGATGAATCAAATCCATGCCCTCTGCAATGGAAGCCCAAATTCTTAACCACTGGAGCACCAACTAGTTCACTTTGTTGCATATTTGAAACTAACACAACACTGTAAATCAACTATATTCCAATATATTTTTTTTAATAAGGAGATATCAATTTTTTGAATTCATTTTTAAGATTTTTATCTACTTTTAGGATAGATACACATTTAGCACTCAAAAAGGTGACTGAACATCTGTTCTAAAGGTCAAAGTGCTAATCAAATAATAGAGCTACAAGAAAATTGAGTCTGTAGTCTGTTTTCTTTCTTAGTTTAGAATGTTTTTAGGAAAAAATTATTGAGAAGCTCATGGTATCCTAACATTTTGATAGTAGACAGAGGCAGAACTACTGTTTCAAAAAATTTTTCACAAAATTATATTAGATGTATTTAAATTACATTAAATGTAATGTTTTGTAAATGTAATGTAACTTGTATAAATATACATTTATTCTGTTAAAAATGATATATTCTTAGATTTTATCTCAATATATATTTTCTCATTTTCCTTTGATAAATTATTTTGTAAACATTCTTTATAAAAGTTCATATAAAATCATCACATACAAATTTAAAATTATGAAAGTATGTAATGAATATCCCAAATGTATCCATTTAACAAACATTTCACTGGCATTTGGAACATGCCAAGTCATCTCAGGTCTGGGTGTCCCATGGTGGCTGGGGCCAAGAGTGTATCTGTCACCACTGCTTACATTCCAGCAGAACAGAGGTAGACATTTTCTCTAATTATTTGGACTTACAGCATTAAATATAAGAGAAAGAACTGGCATAAAGATCTAGAAGTCATTTGCATATGAACGGTAATTGACACATTTTGTGTATAACAGAAAGAGTGAAAAAAATAAAAAGTTTGGGACAGGAGAGAGAGGAAGATGAAGAGAAAACTGGGATCGCACTGTGGGATCATAGAAACTTAGGCAGGAGAAAATTTTTACATGGAAAGAATGTAAATGTCTTTACTTTAGACAGTGTATTGGTATGAAGGAATCTAAAAATTACTGCTATTCTACTTCTGGAAAAGATATTTGGTATCAGTCAAGATAATGGGAATCATTAATTTGAAAAATGATGACTATTTACACCAAACAGAAAAGGCAAATTGCCCCAATGTCAGCTCATTTATTATATCCATACTTTGCAAACCCCTGAAAAGTTTTACTCTTCCTCTCCTCCCCATCCTGGCCATTTGCACATAAGGAACAGAAATAAAACTTCTGCTTAGCCACATAGGTCATTAGGGGAATGTCTGATTTCCTTCAGAATAGAATGCACTGTTCTGGCATTTTGGTTTCCTACAGTGATTGTATTATCTACCCAAAGCAGATAGATACAGGAGACCTTTTAACACACCATTTTGTCCAGCTGTCTGAGGCTGTGGGAAATGAGACAAGAGTGATTTTCCTAGTACGAGAAAAAACATAAAATATTTCCCTATATTTTTATTACATGTGAAAATCATCATATTCTGTCAAACAAACATTAAAATTAATTTTACCTTTTTCTCTTCTACATTTTAAAAACTTTGTGGCAAAAGCACTTAACATGAGATCCACCCTCTTAAACACATTTTTAACCATAGGGACAATGTCACAGGCTTATTCACCCAGCTAAATGGAAACATTATGCCTGTTGAAGAGCAACTTCCTCTTCTTTTTTTTTTAATGCTTTCAGAAAAATTAAAATTCTATCATATTTATTTGTCAGCACTTTACTCACTTTACTAGATAATCTTATGTTCTCAAACATATTTTCTTCTTTTTGGAAGTCTGCTTTGTATGAATTATACGTATTATTGTGTGGACCTATGCTTCGGAACACTATGAACTGACAGGGCAGGAAGCAGAGATTTAATTTTCATTATTATTTTAAAATATACTACCAAAAAATAAATAAAATACTACCAAATGTGTTTCAGTATTAAGGGAGATTTTGACTATTAGACTGAGTACCAGTTATATCATTTCATTCTTACTTTCAAATATTTTCTGCCACTCTGTAGATTGTCTTTTTTATTCTTTTAACAGAGATTTTTCACAGGCTTAATTTTGATTACATCAAATTAATACATGTTTTCTCTTATGGATTGGTATTTTGGTGCTATATTTAAGAACTCTTTGTCCAGCCATAAGATAATTCTTTCTCCTCTGTTTATCTCTAGTTTTAGGCTTATATTTAAATCTATGATACATCATAAAATAATCTTTGTATAAAGTGTGAGGCTTAGATGGAGTTTTCCATTTCCTCCCTCTTTCTTTCGTATTCATTTGTTACAGCAAAATTTGTTGAAAAGACTGGAGAATTTTAATACATTTATGTATCATCTTCCCAACACTGTTTATATCATTCAGATTTTCAAATTATTAGAACACACAAACATCACATTACAAAATAGGGATTTAATTTTTACAATTTACCTAATTTTTCTTTCTTTTTCTTGATATGCATACTCAAAGGTATCATTTCATTGTCTTTCAAAAAAATTTTTGAAATAAAATAATCTGATTAATTAAAATGTATTAACTTACTTTAAGAAAGAAAAATGAAATTTATTGAATTATTGCTTCTGAGATATTTTATAAAAACAACATAATACATTTCAAACCAACCAGAATAAATCAAGAATGTATGTAAGAAAACCTCCAATAAAAACAAAACCAATACCAGTAATACATTTATATTGGTTTTTGTAACTTTCAATTTTTGCTTTATAGTTTTGTAAGTACTTGATTTTTTTTTTTTTTTTGATGCTTCCAAATTGTGGTGTTAGAGAAGACTCTTGAGAGTTCTTTGGACAGTCAGCAGATCAAACTAGTCAATCCTAAAGGAAATCAACCCTGAATTTTCATTGGAAGAACTGATGCTGAAACTGAGTCTCCAATATTTTGGCCACCTAATGTGAAGAACTGATTCATTGGAAAAGAACCTAAGGCTAGGAAAGATTGAGGGCAAGAGGAGAAGGGGGAAACAGGATGAAATCGTTGCATGGCATCACTGACTCAGTGGACATGAGTTTGAGCAAACTCAGGGAGATAGTGAAGGACAGGGAAGCCTGGCGTGCTGCAGTTCATGGAGTTGCAGAGAGTCTGACACGACTTAAAGACTAAACAACAGCAATATTTATTCAGTATTTTAAAAAGTAGTTTGTTTTTTTTAAATGTTTTATGACATTTAATAGGATGCCTAAAAAAATGTAAAGTTATTGTGTATTGGAACTGAGATACTTAAAGGAGAATCTAACTTAAACTCTACATTTTACAAATGTAAAAAGGTAAGCCCCATATGAGAAAATGTGTGAAAAAACTGTGAAGAAATGATAATGTATTTCAAAATGAGTATGCTTTCCTAAGTCTTTATATATTTAATAATTCATTTCAAATTGAATTTCATCTGTTGATGTCTGATGTATTTTACATGTCATTTTGTCTTTATTTGCATGATGGCTGAAATAATAAAAATTAATTAATATTATATACTCTACAGAATCACAAAAAATCATTTCTATATTGACAAAGTACAAATGACTTACTATTAAATTCTAAGGGTTAGCAGATTTTTCAAACATGAGGAATTTGGAAGTAGAAAATTTGAAGTTTACATATTTTTTTGAAAGAAAGAAATTTAAATTATATGTAACTTACAACATTAAAGCCTATAATTAATATAGCCAAATAAAGGTTATTTTTATTAATATAATTTCAAAGATGGAGGAATACATAGAATATGCTATTCTCTATAACACAAAGTACTGTTTAGATATAGGCAATTTATGACAGATTCTTACCTGACCAGAGACTGCATTTTCACAAACGTAAGTCTCATAGTATTCAGAAAATTCAGGAGCATGATCATTGATATTGAGAACTTGTACATAGACAGGGACTGAAGAAATCCGTGCTATATTGTCTGCAAATTGAGTAAACAGAATGAAAATAAAGAATAATGCTGCTGTTAGGGGTAACATGGTCATGAAAATTGCATTAGAGGCTATGTGGTATATTTTTATTTCACATGAATAAAAGCTGAGGACAGGATCATTATATATTTCATTTATAGCACTATGGCCTACAAAAAATGTTCTCAGAACATTCAGCTCAATCAGTGTTTATCGAGTGCCTTGTACCTGCCATGGACTGCAGGAAGCTGATGAGGAAAAGCAGTCAAACTAAAGAAGATAGTCAGGTATGTGAACATTTTTTTTTTTTAAATCCAGGAACAGTCAAACATATTTGTATTCTCCCTGGCCTCTACTAACTAAATACCAGTAGCATTGTCCACTCTAGTTGTGATGATCTAAACTGTCTTCAGACGCGGCCTGAGGGTACTAGGAGGCAAAACTAGAAGGTCACAGCTATGACCTGTTGAAAGAAAATGCTAGTCACTCAGTCGTGTCTGACTTTTTGTGACCCTGTGAACTGTAGCCTGCCAGGGTCCTCGGTCCATAGGATTCTCCAGGCAAGAGAAGTGGGTTGCCCATGCCCTTCTCCAGGGGATCTTCCTGACCTAGGCATGGAACGTGGGTCTCCTGCATTGCAGGCAGATTTTTTATCAACTGAGCCATCAGGGAATGGTATTGCATATTATTATTTTAAATCTTTCTTTCTTCATTTAAAAAGCCACTTGAAGATACATACATTGAAGAGTGGGGAGAAGGAGTTTCCTTTGTCTCAGTGTCTTTATAATCTTGCATGCTCTTTTTTTTTTTAATCAAAAAAACATTATATTTGCAATTGTAATGTGTAAAGGCAAAGAACAATTAAAAAAAGAGAGAATTAGTTCTGCTGAAAATTAGGGAAAAGTCTTTCCTTCCTTCAACTTCTTAGAGTATTTACTTTAGAAAAGCTTGTAAATTATTTTTCTATCTCTTTGAAATGTATGTTAACTTTTTAAAACTGAGATAAATCTCTTGCCAACTTTACAACCCAAGCTTGTCTTTTTTCAGGGCTGGGAGCCAATTCTTTGGCATGTAATTAATCATCAAGGAAGATATTAATAGCATATTTTCTCCCATTTTCTGTGGGAGGGTAAGCACCTAGCTTCAGCGAAGACCTTGACCAAGATACAAAACTATTTCTTGTCACAAATGTATAAAACGTTTAGTTTCCATATGGATAAAGCCAGTTAGCAAACACAAACGGTCACTCCAACTACTTAGTGGACTTAGGATGAACTGTGTGACACATGGTGGCGTTAAGTGCTCCTGCTTTAACACCTTAATTGTCTATCTAGGCTTCCTGGTGGCTCAGTGGTGAAGAATCCGCCCTGGGTCTGGAAGATCACTTGGAGAAGGGAATGGCTACCCATTCCATTATTTTGAGACATGCCTGCAGTGGATCCTATTTGGTTGGCTATGTAAAAGGCTGAGGTTTCTTTCCGACTCAGCAATTTCTTTCCAACTATGATACATTTCTACCTCATGCGAAGAGTTGACTCATTGGAAAGGACCCTGATGCTGGGAGGGATGGGGGCAGGAGGAGAAGGGGACAATACAGGATGAGATGGCTGGATGGCATCACCAACTGGATGGACATGAGTTTGAGTAAACTCTGGGAGTTGGTGATGGACAGGGAGGCCTAGCCTGCTGCGAGCAATTCATGGGGTCGCAAAGAGTCAGACATGACTGAGTGACTGAACTGAACTGATGATACATTTCAAATCCTGGCTTGATGCTTTTTAATTATAAAACTGTTTGTATCTGTTTCACCTTGTGAAGAGATTTCCCAGGTTGGGATGAGATTTTTTTATGTAATTATTTTAACCAATACATAACCAATTAGTTAAAATTAAAACTTGCAATTTTTATTGCATATAAAAGAAACTCATGGGCTTTAGGAAATACATAAACCACTAAGAATTATTATTTGGTGACTCTTCTCTATTGTATTATGTTCAGGATCAAATAGATTAAAAACATTAAAATATGAAAAGATATTTCTAGAAATTTCAAGATGAAATTATTCAAAACCTAAGATTCACACTTTATGGTTTGTACATCACTGTAGAACAACTTTCTGCCTAAATAAAATGGGAAAAAGTATATCAGTTATAAATAAATTTAAGAAAATTAGTTTAAAAAATTCACTTAAAATCTTTGTCCTTTTTTTTGTTTGTTTTTTTCTGAAAAAGTTGCTTAAAATTAGGTTCAGGAATCAGAGAAGATAGTGGAGGAGTAAGAGGGGGAGATTGCTAGCCTTCCCCCAAATACATCAAAAACTGAAGATACGAAACAACTTCTACAAAGCAACTTCTAGGCGATTGCAGACGACCCCAGGCCTCAAAAGAGGTAGGAGAGAGGAGGGAGACATAAAAAAGAGAAAAGAGGAAGAAATTCTTGGCAGGAGCTTGTGCCCCAAGGGAGGGAGGGAGCCCTGAAACAGGAGTTCCCGTGCACTGGGAATCTCCCTCACAGGCGGGCCCAAAGGGGAGCTGCGAAGTCTTGGAAAATCAGGCAAAGCAGGGGGTTGGAGGGCAGTAAACAGAGAAAGCTGTACTTCTTAGCCCATTAACAACTCCCGGACTGTGACCCCAAACAGGCTCGGGAACCGAGAGTGGTGCTGCAGACAAACCCAATGGGCACACACAACCCTTGCAGCAGAGAGGGCGGGCCCAGGTAGCCGGCGGACAAACACAGCCGGGGCAAAGGGCGGGACTGGGGTGCAGACAGAGGGGAGGCTTGCAAACCTGGGCAGCGCACACAACCCTTCGCAGAGCCGGAAGAACAAATAACCCCCCCGCGACAAAGAGTGTAGGCAGTGAGACGAAAGAAGTGCACGTAAACCCCGCGATGCAGAGAACGGGCACGGGGAGCCGAAACAAGTCCGCACTAGCCCCACGACGCAGAGGGTGAGCGAAGCCCACACGAGTCTCCGCGACGCGAAAGGACCCACGCAAGCAGCTACCTAGCAAGTTTCGGCCAGCAGCGCAGGGCGGGAAACGGGAACAGAAGCACCGGCAAGGATCCAAGGGGCAAGTAGGAGGCTGGCGGCACTGCAGTTATGCTGAGAGGGCCACTTTGAAGCAGCTGCGGAAATAGACGCTCCTAACACCCTGAAAGCTACAACAGCTGCCCAAAGGCATACTGCACCCATAGACGCTCCAAAACCTACTACTGGACACTGCCCTTCAGACAGACCAGATCCAGCCCCATCAACCGGAACACAGGCACAAGCTCCGCCAACCAGGAAAACATCACAGGAGCTAACCCAACACCATCCACAGAGGCGAACTCCACAACCAAGAGCTAGGACCTTGAAAACCCTTCGTTTATTCTTTTTTTTTTTCCTGTTTCATTTCTTTCGTTTTCTCTCTTTCTTTCTTTTTCTCTTACTAATCACACTGTTTATTCCCCCAACATATCGCCACATTCACACTAGCATTTACTGGCACTGTGAAGTTTTCCTCTTTGAATTTCTTCTTAAAAAAAAAAAAATCATTTTAAGATTCTTTCTTTTTATAAATCACACTGCTTATTGCCCAACATGTTTCCACCATCATGTTAGTGCTTTGTGTTGCTGTGGAGTTTTCCTTGTTTAAAAAAAAAATTTTTTTTTTTAATTTTTTTTTCTCTTTTTTTTTTTTAGTAAATCACACGGTTTATAGCCTTTTGCGGTGCTGTGGATTTTCTTCGTTGTGTTCCTTGTCAAAAAAAAAAAAAAAGGCAAGAAAAACATTCATTTTAGGGTTTTGTTTTTGTTTTTCTTTTTTCTCCTCACGTTTTTTCCTTTCTTGATGAGTTGGGTTTTTTGTTTGTTTTTTGTTTTTTGTTTTGGATATACTCAATGCTTTTCCTACTGTTTTTTTACCAGCTGTAGCTATTTCTGAATATATATAAATCTTTTCCACACATGTCTATTAATATTTGCTCTATTTTTCTTCTCTTTTTTAATTTTTTAAAACCTCTTCTCCACCCTTTCCTTTTCTTTTCCCTCCCTTCTCTTTCTTTTTTCTCTCTTTTTTTATTCTCCATTTTTCCCTTCACTCTTTCTTCTTTCACCAAGTAGGTTAAACTGGTGAGCTCTCTATGCTATGTTTCCAAGTTGGCCCTCTGCTCATGTTCCGATTTCCAGATTGAGCTTTAATTAGCTCTTCTTTCAATTGGTTGATGTCACCTGTGGTTTCCCTTGCTCACCAAGTCAATCTCCTGTACTCTTTTCTTTAGAATGCTTTGGTTATAACTGTATGTGTGGAAGTGTGTGTCTTTATGTCCATTTCTCTAGATACATACCTGACCTTCTACCACAAGAACACAGGCACAAGTCACCCCCAATAAGAAATCAACACAAACCACTCAACCAGCATTTCCCTCCGAGGGCAAAAATCAAAAGGAAGAAGTTCAGTTTAGTTCAGTCATGTCTGACTCTTTGCGACCCCATGAACCGCAGCACACCAGGCCTCCCTGTCCATCACCAACTCCCAGAGTCCACCCAAACCCATGTCCATCGAGTTGGTGATGCCATCTAACCATCTCATCCTCTGCCGTCCCCTTCTCCACCTGCCCTCAATCTTTCCCAGCATCAGGGATTTTTCCAGTGAGTGAGCTCTTCACATCAGGTGGCCAAAGTATTGAAGTTGCAGCTTCAACATCAGTCCTTCCAATGAACACCCAGGACTTATCTCCTTCAGGATGGACTGGTTGTATCTCCTTGCAGTCCAAGGGACTCTCAAGAGTCTTCTCCAACACTACAGTTCAAAAGCATCAATTCTTAGGCATTCAGCTTTCTTTATAGTCCAAATCTCACATCCATATATGACGACTGGAAAAACCATAGCCTTGACTAGACGGACCTTTGTTGGCAAAGTAATGTCTCTGCTTTTTAATATGCTATCTAGGTTGGTCATAACTTTCCTTCCAAAGAGTAAGTGTCTTTTAATTTCATGGCTGCAATCACCATCTGCAGTGATTTTGGAGCTCCCAAAAATAAAGCCTGAAACTGTTACCACTGTTTCCCCATCTATTTGCCATGAAGTGATGGGACCAGATGCCATGATCTTAGTTTTCTGAGGATGAACTTTAAGCCAACTTTTTCATTCTCCTATTTCACTTTCATCAAGCGGCTCTTTAGTTCTTCTTCACTTTTCTGCCATAAGGGTGGTGTCTTCTGCATATCTGAGGTTATTGGTATTTCCCCCGGCAATCTTGATTCCAGCTTCTGATTCCTCCAGCCCAGCATTTCTCATGATGTACTCTGCATATAAGTTAAATGAGCAGGGTGGCAATGTAGAGCCTTGACGTACTCCTTTTCCTATTTGGAACCAGTCTGTTGTTCCATGTCCAGTTCTAACTATTGCTTCCTGACCTACATACAGGTTTCTCAAGAGGCAGGTCAGGTGGTCTGGTATGCCCATCTGTTTCAGAATTTTCCACAGTTTATTGTGATCTATACAGTCAAAGGCTTTGGCATAGTCAATAAAGCAGAAATAGATATTTTTCTGGAACTCGCTTGCCTTTTTGATGATCCATCAGATGTTGGCGATTTGATCTCTGGTTCCTCTGCCTTTTCTAAAACCAGCTTGAAGTAATATAACCCAAAAGCCTGGGAAAAGGAGACCTCAAGAGGAGCAAGTTAGATAAAAAAATGATGAAAATAGAAATACAACACAAATGAAAGAGGAAGGTAGAAACTCACAAGACCAAATAAACAATGTAATCTCCCTGAAAGGGAATTCAGAATAATGATAGTTAAAGATGCTCCTAAAACTTGAAAATAGAATGGAGAAAATGCAAGAAGCACTTAGCACAGTTAATGCAACCACCAAGAACATAGAGGAATTAAAGAATAAGCAAACAGAGATGAATAACACAATTACTGAAATTAAACATACTCTAGAAGGAACCAATAGCAGAATAGCTTAGAGGAATAGAGATGTGAGCTGGAGGATAGAATGGTGGAAATAACCACTGAAGAGCAGAATAAAGGGAAAGGAATAAAAAAAAAAAAGAGAAAGGCCTCAGAAACCTTTGGGACAATATTAAATGCACCAATATTCGAGTTATAGGAGTCTCAGAGGAACAAGAAAAAAAGAGGTACTGAGAAAATTTATGAAGAATTTATAGTTGAAAACTTCCCCAACATGGGAAGGGAAATAGTCAATCAAGTCCAAGAAGCGCAGAGAGTCCCCTAGAGTTTAAACCCAAGGAGAAACTCATTGAGACACATTTTAATCAAGCTAGCAGAGATTATGCACAAAGAAAGAATATTAAAAGCAGCAAGGGAAAAGCAACAAGTAACATACAAGGGAAAACCCATAAAATTAACTGTGGATCTTTCTGCAGAAACTGTACAGGCCAGAAGGGAATGGCAGGATATACTTACAGTACTGAAAGAGAAAAACTTACAACCACGATTACTATACCCAGCAAAGATCTCATTCAAAATTGGCCCAGAAATCAAAAGCTTTCAGACAAGCAGAAAGTAAGAGAATTCAGCACCACCAAACCAGCTTTGCAACAAACACTAAAGGGACTTACATAGCCTGTAAACACAAGAGAAAGGAAAGACCTACAAAAACAAACCCAAAACAATCAAGAAAATGCCAATAGGAACATATGTATCAATAATTACATTAAATGTAAATGGATGAAATGCATCAACCAAAAGATAGAGACTGACTGAATGGATACAAAAACAAGACCCATATATATGCTGCCTACAGGAGACCCACTTCAGACCTAGAGACACATACAGACACATACACAAAGTAAAAGGATGAAAGGATGAATAAAGATATTCCATGTGAACGGAAACCAAAAGAAAGCTGGAGTGGCAATCCTTATTTCAGACAAAATAGACTTTAAAATAAAGAATATTGTAAGAGACAAAGAAGGACACTACATAATGACCAAGGGATCAATCCAAGAAGACATAACAAATGTAAATGTCCATGCACTCAACATAAGAGCACCTCAATACATAGGGAAACACTAACAGACATAAGAAGAGAAATCAACAGCAACACAATAATAGTGGGGGACTTTAATACCCCACTTTCGTCAATGGATAGATCATCAAAAGAAAGAATCAATAAGGAAACACAAACCTTAAATGAAACATTAGACCAAATGGACCTAAATGATAATTTCAGGACTTTCCATCCAAATGCAGAAGAATACACTTCTTCTCAAGTGCACATGGAACATTCTTTAGCATAGGCCACATCTTGGGCCACAAATCAAGCCTCAGTAAATTTAAGAAAATTCAAATTGTATCAAGTATATTCTCTGACCACAACACTATGAGATTAGATATCAACTACAGGGGAAAAAAAACAAAACAGCAAAAAACACAAACTCATGGAGATTAAAAAATACATTACTAAATAGCAAAGAAATTACTGAAGAAATAAAAAAAATAAATCAAAGGATTCCTAGAAACAAATGACAATGAAATTATGATGACCCAAAACCTATGGGACTCAGCAAAGCAGTTCTAAGAGGGAGGTTTATAGTTGTACAATCATACCTCAAGAAGCAAGAAAAACATCGAATGGACAGCCTAATTCTACATCTAAAACAGCTGGAAAAAGAAGAACAGAAACCCCCCAAAGTCAGCAGAGGGAAGGAGAGCATAGAAATCAGAGCAGAAACAAATGAAAAAGAAATGAAGGAAACAATATTAAAGATTAATAAAACTAAAAGCTGGTTCTTTGAGAAGATTAATAAAATTGACAAAACACTAGCCAGACTCATCAAGACAAAAAAGGGAGAAAAATAAAATCAATAAAATTAGAAATGAAAAAGGAGAGATTACAATAGGTAACACAGAAATATAAAGGATCATAAGAGAATATTATGAGTAACTATATACTAACAAAATGGACAACCTAGAGGAAATGGACAGATACTTAGAAAAAATGAGCCTCCCAAGATTGAACCACGAAGAAATAGAAATTATGAGCAACCCAATTACAAACAGTGAACTTGAAGCAATGATCAAAAATCTCTCCTAAAACAAAAGCCCAGGGCCAGATCACTTCACAGGGGAAATCTATCAAACATTCAGAGAAAAGCTACTGCCTATTTTTCTGAAACTCTTCCAAAATTGCAGAGGAAGGAACACTTCCAAACTCATTCTATGAGGCCACAATCACCCTGATGCTAAAACCAGGAAAAGACAATATAAAAAAAAAGAAAACTATAGGCCAATATCACTGATGAATATAGATGCAAAAATCCTCAACAAAATTCTAGCAAACAGAATCCAACAACACATTAAAAAGCTCATGCACCATTTTCAAGTCAGGTTTATTCCAGGGATGCAAGGATTCTTCAATATATGTAAATCAACCAACATGATACACCATTAAGAACAAATTGAAAGATAAAAACCATATGATCATCTCAATGATCAGAAAAAGCCTTCAACAAAATCCAGCATCGATTTATGGTAAAAAACACTTCAAAAAATAGGCATAGAAGGAACTTCCCTCAACATAGTAAAGGTCATGTGTGAAAAGCCCACAGCAAACATTATTCTCAATGGTGAAAACTAAAAACTTTCCCTCTAAGATCAGGAATAAGACAAGGGTGTCCACTCTCACCACTATTATTCAAGATAGTTTTGGAAGTCCTAGCTACAGCAGTTAGGGAAGAAAAAGAAATAAAAGGAATCCAGATTGGAAAAGAAGAAGTAAAGCTCTCACTGTTTGCAGATGACAAGATACTAAACATAGAAAGCCCAAAAGAAAGTATCAGAAAATTACTAGAGCTAATCAGCGAATTCAGCAAAGTTGTGGGATACAAGGTCAATACACAGAAATCACTTGCACTCCTATATACTAACAATGAAAAATCATAAACAGCAATTAAGAAATCAATACTATTCACCACTGCAACAAAAGGAATAAGATATCTAGGAATAAACCTATCTAAGGAAACAAAAGACCTGTATATGGAAAACTCTAAGACACTGGTGAAAGAAATAAACAGATAAAGATATTCCTTGTTCCTGGGTGGGAAGAATCGATATTGTGAAAATGACTATTCCACCAAATGCAATCTACAGATTCAGTGCAATCCCTATCAAATTACCAATGGCTTTTATCACAGAACTAGAATAAAATATTTAACAATTCATATGGAAACACAAAAGACTCCAAATAGCCAAAGCAGTCTTAAGAAAGAAGAATGGAGCTGGAGGAATCAACTTTCCTGACTTCAGACTATACTGCAAAGGTGCAGTCATCAAGACCGTATGGTACTGGCACAGACACAGAAATACAGACAAAGGGAACAAGATAGAGAACCCATAGATAAACCCACACATCTATGAGTACCTTACTTTTGACAAAGGAGGCAAGAATATACAATGGGTCAAAGACAGCCTCTTCAATAAGTGGTGCTGAGATAACTGGACAGCTATGTGACAAAAGAATGAAATTATATCACTACCTAATGCCATACACAAATATAAACTCAAAAATGAATTAAAGACCTAAATGTAAGACCAGAAAATATGAAACTCTTAGATGAGAACATAAGCAGAACACTCAATGACATAAATCAAAGTAAGATCTCCTATGATACACCTCCTAGAGTAATGTAAATAAAAACAAAAATAAACAAGTGGGACCTAATTAAATTTAAAAGCTTTTGCACAACAAAGGAAACTACAAACAAGGTGAAAAGACAACCCACAGAATGGGAAAAAATAATAGCAAAAGAAACAACCAATAAAGAACTAATTTACAAAATATACAAAAAGCTTATACAACTCAGTACCAAAAAGCAAACAACCCAATCAAAAAGTGGGAAAGGGATCTGAAGAGACATTTATCAAAAGAATATATTCAGATGGCTAACAAGCACATGAAAAGATGATCAAATCACTCATTATCAGAGAAAAGCAATCAAAACTGCAATGAGATACCACCTCACACCGGTCAGAATGGCTATCATCAAAAAGTCTACAAAGAATAAATGCTGGAGAGGGTGTAGAGAAAAGGGAACAATCTTGCATTGCTGGTGGGAATGTAAACTGATACAGTCACTATGGAAGGCAATATGGAGATTCCTTAAAAAGCTAGGAATAAAACCACCATATGACCCAGCAGTCCCACTCCTAGGCATATACCCTGAGGAAACCAAAACTGAAAAAGACACATGTACCCCAATGTTACTGCAGCTCTATTTACAATAGCTAGCACATGGAAGCAACCTAGATGTCCATCAACAGATGAATGGATAAAGAAGGAGTGGTACATATATACAATCGAATGCTACTCAGCCTTAAAAAGGAACACATTTGAATCTGTTTTAATGAGGTGGATGAAACTAGAGCCTATTATACAGAGTGAAGTAAGTCAGAAAGAGAAATAGAAACATCATACTGACACATATATATGGAATCTGAAGAGATGGCACTGATGAATTTATTTTCAGGGTGGCAATGGAGAAACAGACATAGAGAACAGACCTATGGACAGGTGGGAGGAGAGGAGGGAGGAGGGGGGACATATGGAGAGAGTAACACAGAAATTTACAATACCATATGTAAAACAGATAGCCAATGGGAATTTGCTATAAGACTCAGGGAACTCAAACAGGGGCCCTGCGACAGGCTGAAGGGTGGATTGGGAAGGGAGATGGGAGGGAGGTTTGGGAGGGAGGGAACATGGGTATACCTATGGCTGATTCTTGTTGATGTATGACAGAAACCACAAAATTCTGTAAAGCAAATATGCTTCAATTTAAAATTTTAAAAATTTAAAAATAAAAATAAATTAAGTTCAAATTAAACCTTTGACATGACTATACAAACCATACACATATCTTTGCAGCTTCATTTTAAAGTAGTTAGTTGTTTTATTCTGTTAGGTAGTTAGAATAGGGAAAATGAGTCCCGAATGGCAGTGGCTAAAAGACAAAAAGGGGGGAAAGCCCATGAAAATAGAACAAAGGAAGGTCCCAGGACCGGAGTGAGAACCCCAGGTAAAACAAACAGCCCTCCTGGCTAGCGCAATAAAAAAAGAGGAGCCAAAATTGAGCCGGGGGCTTCTCTTCTCTTTGCGTCTTTTGGGTTGACCCACCCTTACTCCTCGATCCAGGATGTATTTTCCTTTGCTTGCCAAAATATACTGAGCTGTAACAATGGTCTGTCCATTGCTTCAAATTTCTGCTGTTGGTGAGACACAGCTGAGGAAATTACAAACTCCGAGGACAGTTCACTTAGCTGGCATGTTGATGAATAGCTTGGTGCTTAATTTGGGAAACTTCCCGGGAAAAAGACTAAGCACACAGTGAACTTCGTTTGCCAGGAAAACACATGTTAATTTGGAACATGTCTTTCCTATAATCAGCACAACTGATATGTCACAACCTTCCAGATAACGCATGCAACAAGTGCTTCATGTAACAATTTTATATGAAGCTCTGTTTTCCACTATTTGAGTGTTTTGTTTATATTAATATGTCTTAAGTGACTTAAATGGGTCAAAAATTATTTCTGATGTCAATATTACCATAAAAAATTGGCACTTACAATTATTTTCTCCAAAATTGTTCTAAAGTGAGTTTAATAATGTGCATTAAAAATGAATCAAGATATAGAGGGAAAAAATGCATGAAAATTGGATGCTTGGTGTTACATAATTTCTTGCTAAGCAAGTTCCCTTAAAATGAAACAGACATTTTACAAAATATATATTCAAATATGAGTTTAAAATAATTTTTTTACTCTAAGAAAATGAATTTTATAGCACAAGAAGCAGATCAGCAATAACTATGTAATTTCTAAACTTGATAACATTTCTAATCACTTATTTCTGGAACAGTGATTAACTTCTCAGTAATAAATTTCATGTAATATAAATATATTGTTTATTTTCAGTTTGTTTTCTCAGGAATTTTTTCCTTAACCATATTTTTAGTCTTCTTTTATTTATAAATTTTGTTTTATACCTTTTTTTTACAATATTTGTGTCTTAGAATACACATAATTAATTTTAAAGACACTGCTTTTTAATAACATAAATTGTGGCACTTCTAATTTAATAGAAGTTAATGAAATATTCTTACTTAAGTTCTCCTTATATATAAAATAAGATTACAGTGGATAATCATTTACATAAATTTCATTAAAACATGTTTTAAATTTTTTACATAAAATTACATAAATTATTTACATAAATTTCATTAAAACATTTACAGTTGAAAACTACTTCATTGAGAAACACATTTTTCAAAGATGTTCACTCATCCTTTGAATTGATTTCAATTCTTTTTTTAGTAGTTTTGTAAACAGTGATATATTTTTTTCTCCAAAATATCCAGTGAATAAAAGTTTCTTGCTTGTAGGCTAAACATTCTTGTGATTTCTGACACCAAAAGCTTTGGCATTTCTTCTGTGCAGCAGACGTTTATTCCCTTGCAATAAATTTGCTCCCATCCATTTAGTGTTTAGTTAAACAGAAAATTCAAGACTCAGAACCAGTCTTCCTGGGTGCCAAAGAGCCACTCAGTGTATAACAAAATACGCAAGAGACGCTTTCCATTCCAGCATCTCATCAGCAAATTTCTCAATAAAGTGAGGAGTAAGATACGTGTTTAAAGACTTTCAAAAAGCAAGCCAAGAAGGTAAACATGATTATTAAAATTCTATGTAAAATCAGTCTGGAAAGGATGAATTCTGATACATTTCAAATTCACAAACTGAATCCTTTACTGTATTATACAAAATCCAATGACTACAATAGTGATGATTTTGATAGTCTTTTCCATTGTGTTCTCTCTATTCTTTTGAGCTTGATTAATTTAATAACTGATTAATTAAAATTTTGAAGACATTAACTGGCAAACTGAATAATTTTATCTATGTTTTGAAACCTGAAAATGGAAAAATACCTAGTCACTACTGATTATTGAAGACGTGACCATTAGCACAGCTGACATCATGAATTTTATTTGAACACATTTCGCTGGGCAATAGTTTACATGTCCAATTTGAAAAATAACTTGCAAAATTTATATTCAATGTTTAAAAAAATTGATTTAAAATGTATTGTAAGAGCCTATACTTAATTAAAGATTTTAGAATTTCAAGTGACTTGGGTTTATTTCTTATGTTTTTCTGAATTTTCTATGATTCATTTCTTGTATTAAACATTATGTATTGCCATAATAAAACAGAGATATTTTGTGGTAAGTATATAAATAAGCTGTGGTAAGAATGAACAAGCTGTTAACTTTTAAATAATAAATTATATACACTTGCATGAATTGATATATAAAATAATGTTTAATTCTAATTTCAGCAACATTTTAACCTACCTTTTGTCCCTATGTTTAGAGATTGTTGAATGTGTTAAAAAAATACAGTGAACCAATATATGGTTCTCAAATGAATACTTACATTTTTCCGTGGCTGTAACACTTAGGTTGTACCAAGCACTAGTCTCTCGATCAAGTCGGTTAGTTGTAAAGATTGTGCCATTGTCATCAACACTGAACACCTCGCTTCTGGCAATAGAATATCTGCACACACAGACACAAATAATTTCTTAAAAGTATTATTTTCTCTGTACAACATACTTTAAAGACTACACATTGTTCTTTTTAAGCAAAAGGATATCAAATCTACATTCTAGAGAGCTAGTATAATGCTGAAAAATTTCAAAAAAGTTATTTCTACATTTATATTCAACTCAATGGAGACAGAGGAGAAAAACCTGAAAAAACTCTAATTTTCAAATGATGTCTGCCAAATCTGGACACACCACTCACTCTCATTCCCAAGAGAGAATTTTAACAAGTAAATGACTTGGTTAAAAAGAAATGGCAAAATGTCTTTTGCAAAATGAAGAGAAGTACAAATAAATGCAGGTAAAGATTAAAGCTTGTAATACATTTTTCCCCTCTTTGAGACAATGTAACACAAATCCTCACTGTAGGCTGCTGAGTCTCCTTCTTGTACCACATAGTTGCTTTCTAAATCTGTGCATCACATTATAATTACTTGATTTTTGACATATGAGAAATGTTCTTTTTTTTTTTCTGTTTAAAGGGAATAACTTGATAGTGTTTTCGCTAGGTCATGTACGATTCTTGTAACTCCCATGGACTGTAGCCCACCAGGATCCTCTGTCCATGGGATTTTCCAGGTAAGAATACTGAAGTGGGTTGCCATTCCCTTCTCCAGGGGATCTTCCCAACCCAGGAATCGAACCCTGGTCTCCTTGAGGAAGGTGGTCTCCTGCATTGCAGGCAGATTCTTTACCAAATGAGACACCAGGGAAGCCCTAATAAAAATAAAGTATATGTTATATGTGTATACATATCCTAAAAGAGAGCAAGTAAAGATAGTAGGTATATTAGGTCATTATTGGAAAGAAGTCAGATAATAAAATTCTCTCATGCAAAAGCATGGGAAATTATCTCAAATTCCACAATGAAAGAAGTCTTTGAAATACTCAGCATGTCTTATCTGCTTGCAAATGATTAATAATAAAAATTAAAGAAGAGTAATAACTAGAGTTCAATGATGGCTTCTAACTGCATATATATTGCTGAAGACTTTGATGAGACATCAGTGAGGTTTGCCATGTTCTGTGGCAGTAGATGAGAACATTTTAATCTTGAATTGACAGGTCCCTAAAATTATCACACTAATTTGTAGGTTGGTGTTCAGGGGGAAATTAAAATAGAAACTACAAAGAATTAAGCTTTAAGGAAATTCAGTTTTAACTCTGCTCATTGTTAAATCTTTATAAGCAATTTGCTTACATATCTACAAGTGGTCACATTTCCTACTTAGATTTTTTTTTGCAAAATGAAACAGTTGTTGTTCAGTTGCTCAGTTGTGTCTGACTCTTTGTGACCCCATGGACTGCAGCATGCCAGGCTTCCCTGTCCTTCACCATTTCCCAGAGCTTGCTCACACTCAGGTCCACTAAATCGGTGATGCCATCCAACCATCTTATCCTCTGTCGTCCCCTTCTCCTGACTTCAATCTTTCCCAGCTTCAGGGTCTTTTCTAATGAGT
Organism: Cervus canadensis; assembly: GCF_019320065.1. Classification (NCBI taxonomy): domain Eukaryota; kingdom Metazoa; phylum Chordata; class Mammalia; order Artiodactyla; family Cervidae; genus Cervus; species Cervus canadensis. The sequence continues at coordinate 26,332,786 of NC_057408.1, read as the reverse complement.
CGGCTCTTTGTATCGGGTGACCAACATATTGGAGCTTCAGTTTCAGCATCAGTCCTTCCAATGAATATTCAGGGTTGATTTCCTTTAGGATTGACTGGTTTGATCCCCTTGCAGTCCAAGGGACTCTCAACAGTCTTCTCCAACACCACAAAGTCGGACACGACTGAGCGACTTTCACTTCACTTCACCATTTAAGAAATAAGTGTGTAATATATATTAGAAAGAGCATGGACTAAAAAGCCTAAAACGTAAAGTTTAGATGTTCAGATTAATCTTTGGTTTGCTTTGCAATTCCTTTTTAAAGACTCTTCATTCCGCTAAAAGTGCTGAGTGAATAGAATGTGGTTATTCAGTGTTTTCTCACTGCTAAGGGCTCCTGACAGAAAGATATAAACAAATGATTTTTCCATGCATATAAGGATGCCTTTATAGTCTGTTCTTAATCTTCATAGACCTCTACAAAAGTACTATTCCCATCTCCCAGAAGAAGAACAGACACATAAAAGCCAAGCCCATAACAAAGGCTAAATCTTCCCAAGTAGGTTCAACTCCACCAGATCTTTCAAGGATGCTTTTAAGTATGCTTTTATGCACAAGTAATAGAGGATTTAGTTTTTTTAAAAAACTTTTAACTTTGTATTGGGGTATAGCCAATTAACAAAGAATGTTGTGATAATTTCAGGTGAAGAGGGAAACGATTCGGCCATATATATGCATGTACCCTTGCTCCCCCAACCCCCCTCCTATACAGGCTGTCACATAACATTGAGCAGGGTTCCCTGTGCTATGGGGCTTCCGTGGTCGCTCTGTCAGCAAAGAATCTGCCTCCAGTGCAGGAGACCTGGGTTCAATCCCTGGGTTGGGAAGATTCCATGGGGAAGGAAATGGCAACCTACTCCAGTATTCTTGCCTGGAGAATCCCATGGACAGAGGTGCTATACACCAGCTCCTTGTTGGTTATCCACTTTAAATATAGCAGTGTGTACATGTCCATCCCAAACTCCCTAACTATCCCTTTCCTCCAGCTTTCCCCCTGGGAACTACAAGTCTGTTCCCTAAGTCTGTGATTCAGGTGAAAGATGTTTAAAGGCAGCTTCTTCCGCTGGTGAAAGAAATCCTTGTCATTCTTGAACGAAACACAAACCTGCTTCCAGCTTATGAGCTAGACTGTTTCCCACAAGCCTGACTACTCAGATTATTTATCTTTTGCTGTGAATGCAGGCAGTTTTTCTCTTTCAAGGAATTGGTCTGAATTTATAGACATAGTGTTGTCTCAGTATATCCTTATAATACTGTTTAATGTCTACAGGTTCAATAACTGCATTCCCTCCTTCATTTCTGATAATGGTAACTTTTGTCTCTTCTCTTTTTCCCCTTGGTAGTCTGGTTAGAAGGATAATTTCTACTGGTGTTTTGGAAGAACCAGCTATCATTCCATTGTATATCTCTATTTTCAATTTCACTGCTTCTACTCTAAAAAGTTTTTAATTTTCTTTCTTTTTTTTTTTGCTTAAATTTAACTTGCTCTTCTTTTTAGGACAGAAAAGATTTTGCTGCCATTCCCATATTTATAAAAATTACAAGATTTGACTCTAGGTTTAGTTAGAAAGGAAATTTTAACAATGTCCAAGGAATGAATCATCCACAGTAGTGGCAAAAGTATTCATTCCTTCTGTCTGTCATCTAAACAATGCAGTAATATAGAGAATGGGGATAAGATGAAAAATTTCGGGAAGATTTCTTGTGCAGTTTCTTATAACTTTATGATGGAGTTTTTATTATAGATCATTTCGAGGTCCTAACTCCCAGCACACTAAAATCCTTAAAACAACTATTAATACATGTTTTCCTCCACCACCTTCCCTTATTCATCTATTTTCCATATTTATAGTCCAGATAATTACACAGGCTTCCATATACTAAGATGCTGGGTATTGCTTTGCTCTTTGGAAGAGCAACTGATACAAAGAAGAAGGTTCTTTAAATTTTTAAGACAGACAATGCTCCAGTTTCCCACTGGAACTCCTAATCACAAAATGCTGCCTTCTAACATGTAGATATAGTTCCTATTTATTAGCAGTAAATTTAGTAATGAATATATATGTAGTATATGTGTGTGTGTGTGAGTTGTTCAGTCATGTTGGACTCTTTGTGACTCCATGGACTGTAGCCTGCCAGACTCCTCTGTCCATGGGGTTCTCCAGGCAAGAATACTGGAGTGGGCTGCCATTTCCTTCTCCAGGGAATCTTCCCAACCCAGGGATCCAACCTGGGTCTCCTGCATTGCAGGCAAATTCTTTATTGTCTGAGCCACTAGGGAAGACTTCCAATATATGTGTGTGTGTATATAATCAAAGCACAGTATGTTGTTTAAATTTTAAATAGCATGTCTGTTAACCTGCTTGTTTTTCTGACAATACTAAAGAACACATAACTTAACAAATGCTTTCATGATTAAAGTTTTCATTATGTCATCATTTATAATGACACATTGTAGAAACAATTTAAATATGTAATCTCAGTTGTGTAAATAAGGCAATGAGTGATGAATGCTTTATGAAAGTATAAGTAGCCTCAGTCCATGTCAAACTCTTTGCAATTCCATGGACTGTAGCCTGCCAGGCTCTTCTGTCCATGGAATTCTCCAGGCCAGAATACTGGAGTGGGTAGCTTCTTCCTTCTCCAGGGGATCTTCCTAACCCAGGGATCAAACCCAGGTCTCCCACATTGAGGGAGGATTCTTTACTGCCTGAAACACCAGGGAAGCTCAAGAATACTGGAGTGGGTAGCCTGTCCCTTCTCCAGCAGATCTTCCTGACTTAGGAATCGAACCAGGGTCTCCTGCATTGCAGACAGATTCTTTACCAACTGAGCTATCAGAGATAATGATGAGTAAAAACATAGCTGAAAATATGGCATTAAAAAAAACAATACACAGGCATTAAATTTAGATGATTATATGTGAAATATTATGTAACATATATAAGAAAAATGTGACAACAGCAAAATGTAATAACAGCTTTTGCTTTTATCTTTAATGAGAACTACAAGGAGAATAATTTGTTTTTAAAAAAGGAGAAAATATATTACATGAATGTAACAGACTAATTAAATGGATGGTAAATATAGTTTAATTGCAACACAAAAACTTATTTCTAACTGATTGGACTCATTTGTATGCCTTTAAAGTTACCTTGTAAAAGCTTGGTTAACTTTTGAATATCATTCCCTGGTGGCTCAACTGGTAAAGAACAGCTCACAATGCGGGAGACCTGGGTTCAACCCCTGGGCTGGGAAGATCCTGTGGAGAAGGGAACAGCTACCCACTCCAGTATTCTGGCCTGGAGAATTCCATGGACTGTATAAGAGTCCATGGGGTCGCAAAGTGTCAGACATGACTGAGCGACTTTTACTTTAACTTAATCAAATACTATTTGTACGAACCACATTGTTATCAACTTTGTTTCTGCTCTGACTTGGCATAATCGAGGGTTTCTTTTCCCTCACATCCCTATCCCAATTAATAGAGTTGATTGCACTGAATTTCAGTGCACTGCCTCTCTCTTGTCCATATTTGCAAGTGCTTATTTATTTGCATCTTAACCAATAGTGAGGTTTCCTGTTTTGACTTCTTTAAACTGTTGCAAATTTTATAAATGACCATAGAGAGAAATATAGGTCTAGATATATCCTTGTTCCACTTATAAAAAATTTTATTTTCAAGCTAATCTGTGTTCCCTCATTTATCAATGTGAAGCTGGGCTTCCAGACATACCCAATAGGAGATTTCCTCTGATCAGGATCAGTGGCAGAGACCGTGCCTACAGAGGATCCATGAGGGCATTCTTCAAAGATTTCAAAGATGTAATATGGGAGGAGGAAAACAGGAGGCTCATCAACATCTTCCACCTGGATCTTGATGACAGTGGTGGAAGCTTCAGTGTGGTATTCCCTGAGTTGCTCATCAACTTGGGGGTTTTTAACTTTTGCTCTAATACGATAGTGGTTCTGGTCCTCAAAATTCACATTCTGCAAAGTAATACAGTATACAGAGAAAACCCAAGGAATTACTTAGGGGAAAAGAAAGGTTTTGTTGTTAAATTAAGTCTCAGGAGCTTTCCAGTTAGGTTTTTACTACTTATGTTCTTGGATCCCAATGAGATTGTCATTACTTAGTAGTTGTGGAGAAAATCCCTATGTTATGTGTATTTTGTTATTTACATCTATTACAAAATGTATTTGGTTAATAATTAGTTTTTTTTAAGGATTAAAACTATACTTTTCTGAGTATAAATAGGGAGTTGAGAATTAATTTCCTGTTATTTAAGATATTTTTGAAAAGTTTGTCCTCTTAAAATCTTTAAATTTGTCCTCTTTGAAATCTTTTTCAAAACCTCTCCTACAGTGTAACTCAAGGAGCTCTGTAATAACTCTCTCCTCAGTTATATCTGAAATATATCAATAGAAATATAAATAACTGAACTTTTTCTTAATTTATTCAGAAGTATCTTGCACAAAACTGATAATTAGCTATTTTTAAAGTATGATTTGTAATTTATGCTAAAATGTAGACAATAATCATATATGTTAATATTCTAAAAAATGAAACATCTTAGAATTTTTTTAAAAGCACACATATCTTTCCTTTGTTCTGTAAACTGTAAATCACTGAGTCTTAATTTAATTACTTAATTGAAACAAACACTAACTGGTTACACAATATAATTATATGTATTTCTGATTTGATTTTGCATTATTATGCAAAAGAAACAACTTTAATGCACATACCTTTTTTAGTATAATTATTCCTTCTTGGGTCTCATTATTGGTAATGACGTCAAATGTTCTTGAATCGTCTTCGATGCTGTAGTCCATTTCTGCATTCTCTCCTATGTCATTATCATATGCCATGATTTTTCCTATAGATGTCCCAACAGGTGCAGATTCAGAGACAGTCAAGCGATATAAACCTTCAAAAACAAAATTCAGGATATTTCGCACAGATAATTAACATAAAGAACTTCCAAATATAGCACCCTGCCTTTATTTAATGCGCTGTCAGAAAAAAACATACCCACTCTTTTCACTAATTGCTTATTCTAAATACACCTCACTCTCCCTTTATATTTTGCAGTCTAAACATTTCCCTCATATCTTTTTGAGTATTTATTATTTTCTCTTTAAAGATATCTTAGAAAGTTCTTTCACCACTACACATAAGTTCCAAATTTCTATACATATTTGTGTGTGTGTGTGTGTGTGAGTCAGTCAATCATGTCCAACTCTTTGTGACCCCATGGGCTATAGCTTGCCAGGTTCCTCTGTCCTTGGGATTCTCCAGGGAGAATGGGTGAACATTCCCTTCTCCAGGGGATCTTCCTGACCCAAGGATGAAACCCAGGTTTCTTGCATTGCAGGCAGCTTCTTTACTGTCTGAGCCATCAGGGAAGCCCATTCATACTCATAGCTTCTCAATATTCATGGATTTATTTTCTACTGTGTCCTTCAACAATGCCAAATTATATTTGATAAAAAGTTTTTCAATTTTACTCAGGCATTCTCTGAAACCTAAAATTACCAATAAATATAAGTATGAATTGAAGAAAGTAGAGTCTAAAAGCAAACAGTTGAGTTCTAAGTGTAGCAGTTTGATTTTTGAGAATATGAACTTGGATTGCATTAATCACAGTTGAAATGAAAGAGAAAGATGTAGAAGTATGCAGCCATAAAATAGAATGAAATAAGAACATCTGCAGCAACATGTATGGACCTACAGATTATTATACTAAGTGAAGTATGTTGGGAAGAGAAAGACAAATGCCATATGCTGTAACTTATATGTGGAATCTAAAATATGACACAAATGAACTTATGACCGATGCTGAAGCTGAAACTCCAATACTTTGGCCACCTCATGCGAAGAGTTGACTCATTGGAAAAGACCCTGATGCTGGGAGGGATTGGGGGCAGGAAGAGAAGGGGACGACAGAGGATGAGATGGCTGGATGGCATCACCAACTCGATGGGCATGGGTTTGGGTAAACTTAAGGAGTTGGTGATGGACAGGGAGGCCTGGTGTGCTTCGATTTATGGGGTCGCAAAGATCTGGACACAACTGAGTGACTGAACTGAATTGAACTGAACAAAACAAAAACAGACTTACTGATACAGAGAACAGAATTGTGGTTGCCAAGTGAGATGGGGAGTCGGGGAAAGGATGGATTAGAAGTTTAGAACTAACTGGTGAAAACTATTATACAGAGAATGGTTAAACAAGTCCTCCTGTAGAACACAGGGAACTGTATCCAATACCCTGTGATAAATAATAAAGGAAAATAATGTGAAAAAGAACGTATATATGTGTATAACTGAATCACTCTGCTGTATAGTAGATATTAACACAACACTGTAAATCAATTATGAAAGTGAAAGTCACTAAGTCATGCCCAACTCTTTGTGACCCCATGGACTGTAACCCACCAGGCTCGTCTGTCCATGGAACTCTCCAAGTCAGAATACTGGAGTGGGTAGCCATTCCCTTCTCCAGGGGATTTTCTTAACTCAGGGACTGAACTCAGGTCTCCTGCATTGCAAGTGGATTCTTTACTGTCTGAGCCACCAGGGAAGCCCAAACTATACATCAATAAAATAATTTTAAAAAGAAAAAATGATGGAGACACAATAGTTGGTTGTGAAAAACCATGCTGGTGTCAGATGACTCTATTCTTTTTATTGAAAAAAAAAATAATGGCAGTTATATTTGAGATACATTGACACAAATAAAAATAAATAAGCTTCCTTTCTTTACTTTTCAGAAATAACTTGCATAAAACTTATTAAAAATTAGTCACTCGTATATCATTTGTAACTTATGCTGAAATGTAAAAAATCATCAGGAATGATAATATCCTAAAGAATAAATCTTATAATTAAAAAAAAGGAGTACATTCAATACAATTTTCCTTTAAAGGGATTCTTGATTTCTTTAGAAGCACATTGCAGCGAGTCACTACACGGACTGCCTTGTGAGATCTTTCTCTTTCTTTAAGTGGGAGAAATGTTACTTTAAAGTTGATAATATTTTGCTGTTTTCAGGAAGTAAGAGTTTAAGTGTGCTATCGTGTATCTATCATTGTGGGGAAGTTAAAAGAATCATTTACTTGATTGCACAAATTAAAAATTGCCAACACATTACTCTTGAGGAGAGAGGGACACGATCCTAAATCTGAAAGCAGATGCTCTAACACATTGCCAAATCAAGACTTAGTCTATGCTGTTTGCCATACTTTCAAAAATCATTTGTTAGGGTACTTCTTACTTACTGTCTTTAAATATGGGTTTATTGTCATTGACATCAGAAAGTTTGACTAATACACTTGTTGTTCCAGACAGTGCTCCAGGCAGACCAATCATGTCTTTGGCTTGAATAATCACCCAATACTCATCTTGCAGTTCTCTATCCATTTTAGAAGATATTCTTATTTTTCCTTTAAAAAGGTAACAAACTACAATTATTATTTCATGATTAACCATGGCATCTCCCTAGTTAATTTCTTAAGAATTTAAACATAAGATCACTTGTTTGACACCTTTTGAATCATTACAATGTGCCAGATGCTGCCCTGGAGATAAAAATATGACAATAAACTAATCACCAACTCTGCCTAGAGTTTAGAGTAGTCATCACAATACTAATAGTAGTAAATCCTTAGTAAAACACTATGTTAAGATAAACCACAGGGAGAGAAGAAAGTCTTATTTTTCTGCTTTGCTTCTCTGACCTAAAACTAGGGTGCTACAATTAACTGTTCCCCTAAACTTGGAAGAAGTTGGTTTATTATGGATATGTGTGTAAATTAAAATGCTAAATTTATGCCAAAAATACTGTGCACCTGTGGTTTAAAATTTATTTTGAGTCATAACATATGAAGAAGGGCTATCTTCGATTCACAGTTACTCATAGTCTACCAACAGAGATATTCAAATCCACACTGGACCATGAAATTGTCATATTAAGTGTGCACTTTCTATAAAATCATTTATTAAAAAGTTAATCATTGTTGAAAAAACCTAGGAGAAACTTAAGGTGGTGAATAGGTGGGCAAAATGCAATTGTAAAGATTTGGGGAACACATAATACAAATATAAGAAAGAGAATGGCTAATCTTCAACAATGTCTGGGCAAAGGTATTGATTAAAAACTGTGATACCTGAACAAAAATAAAGGAAGGATAAATTGGACTTCACTATGATGATATTTTAACTGTGGACTGGTGTTTCACAATTGTATTCTAGTATGTGTAATCAATATGGAAACCATAGAATATTATGAAACAGATGCTGCTACTGTCTTCCCTAGGTGTGACTCAATGGAGAATTGTATTTGATGTTAGCAAAGGTGAATAATATTAGAGTTTTTGAATTATATATCCAAAGGTGTGGAGACTGAGAGGAACACAAAGGCCTTCACTTCCCATGTGTAGAGGCTTCAACTTATATTGCCTACTTCATTTTCTTTTCTTCTCATCTTTAGAATGAACAAATTTAAATATATTCCTAGATCCTCTTACACACTCCAAAATTTAACTCTTCTGTGTTTTGGCTTTCAATTGCCTTGCTGCTCACTCTACAGCTCCTCTTCTAATGAAATTAATTGCTTTAGCAAATTTTCTCAACATATAATATTTCAGAAGCCAGTGAGGACTAGGGGGGGAAAGACAATGCTTGAAATGGCTGAGAAGGTCGAGTGCCACCCGGCACACGCCTACGTCACAGACAACCCACTTTCTGTCTCCCTCCCCTTGTATTTCCTCACCCTGGTGCCTGGGTAGTCTAAGAGCTTCAACAGTTCCCCTTCTCAGGGATTTCCCACAACCTGGAATGCCTTCCACTCCTCACTTTGGTCATAGGCTCAGCTCAGCATCCTGTTTTCAGCGTATTCTGCCTTGCCAGACAATATGAAATAGTGCTTACTTTCTTCTATTGAACCTTGTTTATTTTACTTCATGATACACACAAACTGTATGCATGTATTTATCAATATGCAAATGCTTAATATTTATATTTAAATTCCAAGAAAAAAGAATTCCTGTTGTTTCCTTTTATTTTTATTTTTTTAATATTGCAGTGTTGTACGGCTGTAAATGTAGTATGTTGTAAACACAACGCCTGTTGCATATTTGGCCCTTCTCAACCAAGATCGTGTAAGAGAATGAAAACCTAATGTCTTCAGGCATCCATTCACTGCATGTATTAAAATAACTTTAACTTATACATTCAGGATAATAGAAACTAGGTATTATCCTGGGAGAATTAAGAATATAGTCACTCAAATCATATTTTTCAGAATCTGATTCTCACAAGACACCTGATTGATAAAGGCTAAGACATTTAATATTTGCTGAATGAATGAATCAATAAAGAATGCTTAAAGACCCAACACATACTTTAATTGCTTAAAGCTTTTCTTGTCATCAATATGGATATAATAATTGTCTCATTAACAACCATAGAATTTTACTGCTTTTTGTACTTGCCACATTTATGGGTAGTTAGTTAGGTACTTCTTTGTTTCACCTTTAAAGACCATAAGCATATTTATGTGGACTTAATCTTTGCAGTGACCAAAGAAGTCATATTTGTTGAATGAACCAATGTTATGTAATTCTTATGTGTTTAATAGATATAAAGAGAGAGATTTTTGCTTTATTTATTCTATAAAGTATTCAATTGATTAACAGAAATTGGAGAAGCAAGGATAGGAAAACCAAATGCTATATTCATGTAAATCAGAAGGACATAAAACACAGAGCTATTAATTTTAAGTTTCCACACCCAGCCATAAAGTCAGGATTAACCTCACTCTGGCTAGGTGTACAGGTGGTACTCTGTGATTTCAATTTGCATTTCCATGATGACTAATAAGGTTGCACAATTTTAATATGCTTGCAGGCTTTCTGTGTATCAATTTTTTGTCAATTGTTTGTAAATGTCTTTTCCCCATATTTTTAAATTGTAATAAACCTTAGATATGCTTTATAACCCATACACAAATAATTTGTGGTATGGATGTGAAAAACCTAATCTCCCAACCTTAGAAAAATCAGCTAAAAAATTAAAAATAATTAAATGCTTACGATTACATTACAACCTCCTTGTTTATGGAAACATTTGGTCCACTTTACAACACATTTGTATGCAGAGAATTTTTGCTTTGATGTTTGCCAACTTAGAATCGTGTTGAATTGCACGTTATTTCATTCAGGAATACCTGTTGTTGGTTCAATGGAGAAATATGGTTGGCCTTGTAGTAAGCTGTACACGAGACGAGCGTTATTGCCACTTGAAGGATCATCAGCGTCACTTGCTGTCACCTGGATGACTAACGTTCCTGAAGAGAACATGAATAGTTACAAGAAATTAAGCCTCTGGTCTTTTTGAAAATGGATCCTAGTTCTCTAAGATATTCTTTCTTTAGCAAGCAAGATGATGATATGCAACGAAAGACTAGCCCTCCTTTTTCTGGATTATGAAACAAATATATTTTTGTTTAGACATGAAAATATCACTTTATAAAAAATAGCCCTTATTCCCAAATACAATATAGAATTTTAAATGTGTAGATCCATGATCTAATGCAACCTAAATATTAAGTGATCCACTAAAATATATAATTAAGGATTATTCAAAGATGTTTTATTAGTGGAGTAAAAGGGAAATTTAAAAGCAGTTTTTCTTCAAAAACCATATTGTAACCAGTTCTCCAAAAAATTATAGAATTTAATAAAAATATTAATAAAGATTATTAAAATGATCTTGACATAGTGTCAAGCTGAAAATAAGCAGAATTATTTGGCTAATATTTCCTTCAACAAAATGCCTACTTTAATGAATTTTCTTTTATAGTGCAATGTAAAAATCTACCAGCTTGATAAGGTAAGCATTCTTAATCTAATTTAGTAACAATCAATAAAATTCATGGGAAATAAATATTTGTATGTTTAAAATCAATGGTTAAATTAAATATATTTATTTAATTGTGCTTTCTAATGATTTTTTGTAAATATGGAATCTAGCATTATGAGTCTTGTTGGAAACACACATTTTTGAAGCACTATGTTCTCTATTTTTACCATGAAAATAATAAATGTAAAATAAATTAAGATGACACAAATTTGAGGCAGAACTTCTAAAATTAATTTCATAAAGTCTTGCTTTATTCGTACTCATAATTTGTAAATATCAGCTATAAAACTTAGAAGGAATTTAGGAATGGTCAATTCTAACATCGCTCTAATTATCTAATTTATTTTCTTCAGTTTCTGTCTTTCTTTTCTCCTGTTTCAGTTTTATTGGCATAACATTTCATTAAATACAGATTAATCAACTTTAAGACCTCTAAATACTTTATAAATATTTTCTCTAAAAAAAGTCAGTAGAGAGAGGTAAGCCTGTATACATTCTTAATCAGTAATTTAAAAACTGTAGAAATCTTCAAAAATACTAAATTAATATAAGCAGTAATAATAAATATGCATCGAAGCAATTAAGAAATACAAATCATTTGATAATATTTTGTATATTTATATTATTTGTGAGGACTTGTCATGTATAAGAGAAATTGTACATTGACTCGCAGTTCAGTTCAGTTGCTCAGTCGTGTCCAACTCCTTGAGACCCCATGGACTGCACCTCGCCAGGCTTTCCTGTCCATCACAAACTCCTGGAGCTTACTCAAACTTATGTCCATCATGTCGATGATGCCATCAAACCGTCTCATCCTCTGTCGTCCCCTTCTCCTCCTGCCTTCAATCTTCCCCAGCATCAGAGTCTTTTCAATGAGTCAGTTCTTCACATCAGGTGGCCAAAGTATTGCAGTTTCAGCTTCAGCATCAGTCCTTCCAATGAATATTCAGGACTGATCTTTAGAATTGGCTGGTTGAATCTCCTTGCTGTCCAAGGGACTCTCAAGAGTCTTCTTCAACATCACAGTTCAAAAGCATCAATTCTTCAGCACTCAGCTTTCTTTATAGTCCAACTTGCACATCCATACATGACTACTGGAAAAACTATAGTTTTAACTAGCTGGACCTTTGTTGGCAAAGTGATGTCTCTGCTTTTTAACATGCTTTCTAGGTTGGTCATAACTTTTCTTCCAAGGAGTAAGCGTCTTTTAATTTCGTGGCTGCAGTCACCATCTGCAGTGATTTTGTAGCCCCCAAAATACAGTCTGTTACTGTTTGTATTGTTTCCCCATCTATTTGCCATGAAGTGATGGGACCAGATGCCATGATCTTCTGAATGTTGAGTTTTAAGCCAACTTTTTCAGTCTCCTCTTTCACTTTCATCAAGAGGCTCTTTAGTTCTTCTTTGCTTTCTGCCATAAGGGTGGTGTCATCTGCATATATGAGGTTATTGATATTTCTCACGGCAATCTTGATTCCAGCTTGTGCTTCATCCAGCCAAGCATTTCTCATGATGTACTCTGCAGTAAGTTAAACAAGCAGGGTGACAATATACAGCCTTGACGTACTCCTTTCCCTATTTGGAACCAGTCTGTTGTTCCATGTCCTGTTCTAACTGTTGCTTCTTGACCTGCATACACATTTCTCAGGAGGCAGGTAAGGTGGCCTGGTATTCCCATCTCTTGTAGAATTTTCCACAGTTTGTTGTGATCCACACACTAAAAGGTTTTGGTGTAATCAATAAAGCAAAAGTAGATGTTTTTCTGGAGCTCTCTTGCTTTTTTGATGATCCAGCAGATGTTGGCAATTTGATCTCTGGTTCCTCTGCCTTTTCTAAATCCAGCTTGAACATCTGGAAGCTGATGGCTCACATTCTGTTCCATCCTGGCTTGGAGAATTTTGAGCATTACTTTGCTAGTGAGTGAGATGAGTGCAATTGTGTAGTGGTTTGAACATTCTTTAGCATTGCCTTTCTTTGGGATTGGAGTGAAAACTGACCTTTTCCAGTCCTGTGGCCACTGGTACATTTTCCAGATTTGCTGGCCTATTCAGTGTGGCACTTTCACAGAATCGTCTTTTAGGATTTGAAATAGATCTACTGGAATTCCATCCCTCTACTAGCTGTGTTCATAGTGATGCTTCCTAAGCCAACTTGACTTTACATTCCAGGATGTCTGGCTCTAGTTGAGTGATCACACCATCATGGTTATCTGGGTCATGAAGATCTTGCAGTCAGGAATGTTATGCAGTACACAGGAAGTTGCAAAATCACCACGAAGCCAATGATGTGTCTTTCATGGAAATAATCAATGACTGTTTAAAGTGTCCACTTCCTTGTATTACCAGTAAAGACAGACACTTGGTGGTTGAGTATCATCTTTAATATGCATTACTCACTCTATCAGTGTATGAAGCATAGTATATGTCATACATATAATCTAACCTTTTTAGCCTCAATTTATTCATTTGATCAACATTTTAATGTACTCACACTAAAACTGATAATGTTGACTCAACAACATTAATAGGTGAAAAATTAAATTCTCTCTAAATTATATTAGAAATAAATATATTTCTAAAGGATAAATGACCTATATGTACATTAATGAAAGTTATCTTATGCAGGCTATTTTAACCTGAAGTATATCATCAGGATATTCTTCATCCACATTTGCATCATTTGATCAGTTTCTTAGATTAACTGTGTTTTATCATATAGCCCCCATTCAGTTTAATCATGTCTTAAAAAGAACTGCATTCACTGCCTGTATGTCTCATACATCATGAAAGAAACTGGAAGTAAAACAGTAGATGTCTACAAAATTCACTCTGGCTTATTGTAATGTAAGAATTAATATTTTTTTAAATTAAAAATCAGTGACAAATGCTTCTAGTACAAGTTGCCTATACATATATATATATATGTATATATATAGGTTTGACTAAGGTGGTCCTTGGTAGAACTGGATAGCTGATCACCTGCTTAGAATCACTGTGACAATGCAGAATGATCATGAAAATTTTGTGCTAAGGGAAGGAGCAATAACCCAAAACCTGTGTATGTGTACACTGAATTTTCTCACCCTTAACTCCTATTATTCTATCTTATGACACCATCTATTAATTAGAATTGGGAAATTTATGGCAACTCTTAAAAACTTAAATTGAATAAATTCTTGAAGTTCAATTAGCAAGGAAAGTATAACAGAGAGACGGAAAACCTTCGCTTGGTGACTGAAAGAGCCAAAGGTCACTGAATTTCTGAGCTGTCACTGCAGCTTGGTCACAGATGACCAAACTATTTGTAAATGCAAAGAGCCAATGATTGGACTTTTGAAGTCTAAAGATCTCTTAAATCAATTTTTATCTATCTTGTTAAACGAAGAAAGTATAATTACAAAAAATCATTTTCTCAGATTTTATTAAGAGCAACTTCTCAGTCTACTTCTTCCTTTAATAAACTTACAGCATAGCATGTAATATAATAACCTATGTCTCTTATGTCTCCAGCATTGGCAGGAAGGTTCTTTACCACTAGTGCCCCCTGGGAAGCACAGTTTATAACAACAAAATATGCAATATAGAACGTCTGCATTCTATCCATTACATTGACAGTTGATGCTGTTTTCCTATATTATCCTTGAGATATTTTCTCAAATATGCAAAATTTAAATAAACTTTGTTGTGCTGAATAGCCTCTTAATCTTAAAGGTAGTTTTTACAAAGGACTTTATGGAAATAAATTTAAGATGATATTTGACTTTGCCCACTTTATCAGACATATCATCTTACAAAAATGTATTTTATGTATGTAAATTTACATGTAAACTTGTACAAATGCTTGAAAAAAAATCACCCTTATCTGTTGATTTTATTCAACCTCACAGCAGCTTCCATGCAGCTGGAGGATCTCTTCTTTTGCAATATCGCTTCTCATGTCTTTCTTTTCTTATAGGACTGTCCAATGCCTGGTGATTCTGCTTCACCAGGCAACTCCTTTATATCTAGCAGTTCTGAAACCCCAATGTTTTCCTTTTCCCTACCTACATTCTTCAACAAGGAGATCTCATCCATTGCCATGCCCTCTGCTGTTCTCCTCACTGTGCCATGGGAATTTTTTTTCCCAGAACATGGCATGGCTGGCCCCTTTGGATCATTTTCTTTAAATATTACCTCCTAAATGACTCCACTTTGTCCAGTCAATTAGCCATCATCATATTTTCTCATACTTAACAGTTTAATAACATATAAGGTCAAATATTACCTGGCTTCTTTAAAATAGTTGCTTACAGTTTGTGCACTATAATTAAAATATAAGCTCTGTTAACTAGCAATTACTTCATATATTTCCTTTACAATCGAATCCCCAGTCTCACAAAAAATTCCTAGAACATGTTAGATCTATAATATATGGTGGTTGAAGAAGGAAAAGAAAAGAGCTAGGAGGAAAAGGAGGAGGAGGAGGATAAGGATGGAAGGAGAAAAGGAAATATATCACTGCCTAGTGATCAGACAGGACAATATTAATTCATCATTTGTATCTAAGGATAATTGGCCTTGATATATATTACACAGCTAAATTTGTTTATGCTGTTGTTAAAAATCTATGTTCTGAATACATGTAGAAATAGGTCTTTAAATTGCTAGTTGTTAAAAGGTGAAGAATCAGGAAAGTATATTATGGAATCTACATTTTTAGACATGCTGGATAATGAATCAAATGTTCAGATAAGGCAGTTTTAAAGCACCTTAACATAATTTAAAAATCATCATTAATAAATCACACTTAAATAAATTCAAGTTTATCACAAATAAATACTTTTTATGAATTAAAATTTATATACTATTTGTTGTTTTATTACAATTTTCTAACAAAGGAAGAGCAGATAACTTTGTATGATTATATGATAATTTTCCCCCATTGGAAACAATTCTGATTTCTAAGGCAGTCAATTATTATATCTTATGGAAAGCATTCTCCTTTACAAGTATTTATACTTAAAGTATTTATTAAAGTGATATTGGGTTTGAAAAAGAATTTAAAAGTGGATGTGGCTACACAGAGATCTTCAAATGTTTTGTTTTTAGTTTTCATGATCAATTGTTTGAATAAATTTAGGGATTTTTTGTCTTATAAAATTGTTTCTCTTATTTTTAAATGGAGATGATCTTATATGTTTTTTTGAGATGCAAAAGTATAGTTTATTTTGGAAAGTAAATTCTTATATGGAAGAAACTAATAAGCGAACAAGTTAAATAATTTCATGTATCACTCAAACATGTTTAACCTTTTTTTATTGAAGACTGAAATTATATTTTAACAAGACAAATTACCTATTAATAAATAGCATCATTGCTTATAAAATTTTAGTGTATAGTCAAAATTTTCAAATGTTTAACTTAACAGATTTGCAGAAGGAAGTACCCAGGTAGAACTTTAAATAATTCATGTTCAAAACATATGCTTGAAATTTTAAATCTGTTTTCATTGTTAACAGGTACATCTTTGATGTAAATTAATATGCAGTACCTTCTGGAGACATCTCTGGTACAATGGCCTCATAAGGTTCATCTAGGAATTTTGGTTCATTGTCATTGATATCCGACACTCTGATGACAAACTCAGACTCAGGTTCCACAGCCCTTCCAGTATTGGTGTCGATTACCTGGGCTCTGAGAGTGTAGAGGGACCGTTCCTCCCTATCAAGCTTCTGTTCAGCATATATGTCACCTGTTCTTTCATCAATGACAAAAATACTTCCAGCTCCAACTCCCAAAAGCTTGTACTGGAAAGAGTTGTTTCCTTTGTCTAAATCAGATCTCAGCTGCAAGTGCAAAGAGAGATGGTTTATTGTCCAGATATGTTAAAATATTTTCATTGTTTCATTTTCATGTTTGCTAATTATTCTCCAAACTAATAATTTCATAGAATTCCCATATTCTATTAAATGAGGTGAAATGTTAAGTTTAAGATTAAAATCTATCACCAGGCAGATGACTCTGAATTTTCACTGTAAATCACTATACAAATTTTATTACTCTAAATAGATGATTCCAATTAGAAACGATAAAGATTGAAAAACAAAGTCTCTTTTATACATTATGCACAACACAGTCGGTTCATGTTTACTCAGATGATTACATTTTTAGTCATTAAAATCATACTCTCAAATATTTATATTAGATCCAGATCTAGAGACAGTTAAAGAGATAATGACTTACATAAATTTAAATAGTGATGCTCTATCTCTAGGCTAAAAACACATAGAAGACATGGAAATATTAGTAAGAAAATTAGGGAGCATGTTGAGACTATGATAATAATCTCAGTCATCCATAAAATCTGAAAATTGCTTTATATTAGTTTTTTCAATTAATCCTCATACTAATATTGTGTAATACATATTGTTGACTTAATAAATTCTTTGAATAGAGAAGAGAAGTGAGATTTAAAAATGCAAAAACTTTCACAGAGTTGTATGGTTTGGGGGTTGAATTATGATTTGGACCAAAGCCCTGTTTGACCCCAGACCCTTGCCTACATAGCTCCTCCCCTCTTAGAAACCACTATGTTACATGGTCTTTTAGTCCTCAAATTTTAGCCAAATTAGATCTAATTCTTTCTTTCCAATATAGTCCACTTAATTCTCAAATGTACCTATTCTTTGGCTCTCACTAAATAGCTTATTCATCATAGTGCTAATGGAATTTTGAATTTTATACATTAAAAAGGGTTATGATATAGATAATACTACATGATTTTTCATATCTAACTTATTTTACATAAAGAAAAGAAGCATTAGAGAGTAACCTCCTAATTATCGTGAATCCATGGTTTTCTTGATTCCTTATTCATATTCCAATTTATGAATGTGTGTGTGTGCTCAATCATGTATGACTCCTTGTGACCTCATGGAATATAGCCCACCAGGTTCCTCTGTCCATGTTATTCCAGGCAAGAATACTGATGTGTGCATGTTCTCCTCTGTACATGGAGTTTTCCAGGCAAGAATACTGGTGTGGTTTGCTATTTCCTCCTCCAGGGGATCTTCCTGACCCAGGGATCGAACTCATATCTACCGCATTGGCAGGTGGATTCTTTTCCACTGTGCCACCTGGGGAGCACTATTTATGAATATGCCCTTCTTCAAAGTAAGAGCTTCTCTGAAAATGTACACATTTAACCAATAGATACAAGCTTAATTTCATAATTTTTCTCACAGCTCAAGGTACAATGTATCATTATTCTGGACTAATTAATACATTTTTCTATGTGAGGAGAATAACTCAAGATATCAAAATGAATAATTTAATAATTATAGTGTTTTCTTGAATCACTGTTTTACAATAAAAGAAACAAATTGGAAATAATGAAAAAAGAATTACAGCTCTTAAATTTTGAAAGTCCTTAATTATTCATAAAAGTGAAGTCCACATGCCCTAATGATAAGAAATTAAGGAAAACAAATGTATGTTCTAAAATAAGTATTAGAAATGAGAAGAACCACAGCCCCTGGTTTCCAATATCATTTCAATGTAGTTCGAATATCATGATGAAGGAAAGTCAGATTTAGTCATGAATAAATGCATTTCAAGTATATTCAGTTTAATTGTCATAGATCAGTGAGCTTGATCTTTTTAGGATTCAGATTTAATTAAAATAAAAACCATAATTTCAACATCTTTCTATTTATGTCACAAAATGCTTAAGTTAAACACATTTCAATTTCATGGTTATACATATTCTATATTTCCATTCAAAACCATTCTTTTCAATTATGTATTTACTATCAATTTGGCAAATCAATACGACTGAATCTTTCCTTAATTGTGCTTCCAAATTTTAACCCCTTTTAACAAATATATCAAAAAGAAAGTGATTTTGGACATGTCAACTACATTGTCTTTTTACCAGCTCTGTCACTACAAACATGTAAATATTCACTATTACTTTCTTTTAAACAGTTGCCTGTATGTTGTTTAAGCCTAATGAGGTTGTTTAGAGGAAAGATATCTGTTAGAATAGTTTCATAAATATTTTTACAAAATGAAAAACAAAGCTAAATGCTATATGAAAGGAGGAAATGGAAGTTATCTGTAATGAGCAAAAAAAAAAAAAAAAAGAAACAAGAAAATGTGAATTAATCACATCACCAGTCCTCATTCTGATTGCATTGATGTGCTTCCCTTAGAGCCTTACCACTAAAAGTCAAAAAAGGTATGAGAAATATTACTTATAGCAGGTACACACACACACACCAATGACTGAAATCGGCCTAAAATCCTAGCCGAGGTCATTGGTTGAATGTACTCATATATTTGGCTGAAGGCTAGATGAACTCGTGTGGAATCCAGAGAACATACTAACAGAGAAGTTCTCTTGAAAGGGCTAGAAGGAGGGAGTTAATGAATTTTGAGTGCTTCACCCTTTGGGCCCAATTAAATTTTAGTGCTAGTTAATTAGCGGTTAAACTTATTTCAGTTCATTCATCCAGAGAAAGAGCCTTACAGAGAAGAAGGACATGATATTATAATTACCTCTGTTTAAAGAAAATTAAATAAGAATAAAAACTGAAAACATAAATAGGAAATGTTTTGTGTCATTAATGCCATTTTCTTAAAATGTTTTTATAGAGAGAAGTGAAATAATTATTGGTTTTACTTCAACTTCACTAATCAAATGAAGTGTGTAGGTTCTTGAAGCTACCTGACTGTAAAAGGATTTGGTATTAATCTATTTCATTAAAATTTAATGAGGGGTAAATCAACACCCACTTAGCATAATGGAAAATTCTGCTAAATACTGTTGGTAAACATTACTGTTGCTTTGATTCATTACCAAAAATAACACCATCAGATTTCCAGATGTTGATAAATGCTGCATTTTCACATGAGAGACTAAAGTGGAATTTGAAAAGCAGAGCTTTCCCTATTCTTCAAGTTCTGTGACTATTTCAGGTGTTTGCAAATATGAAACAATCAGTATGCTGTTGTTTGAGCCTTTCTAATAGTTCCACTGAGAAGATGAAAAATTCATCAAATACGGAAGTTTCCTCAACGCATTCGATTAGATTTACAAGGTTATTTCCAGTAGCACTTTCAGAAAATCAGTACCTGGCCAATGTGATGTCTGGTCTTGTTCATTTCCTCTGGTACAAAAAACTGGTTCCACATCCAGCCACGCCTGATTCTCAAATGAGATCCCGTTGGGTGCCTCACCTCCTCTGTTTTAGAGTTTTCTGCTGCTACAATGCAAGGCCATAGGAGAGGAATTCCCAACATAAAAGGCAGCAATAACCAACAATTCATTTTCTCTGGATTTCAACTGGTACTCTTCAGAGGAGACAGTGTGCTGCAAACAAAACTCATAAGCTCCCTTGTAATATTTTCAACTCTTACGTATCTTTCATATTCCTAGAGAACAGAATAAAACAATATTTTGACATTTAAAAAATAACACTTTGACTCTGTGGGAGAAGGCGAGGGTGGGATGATCTGAGAGGATAGCATTGAAACATGTATATTATCATATGTGAAACAGATCGCCAGTCCAGGTTGGATGCATGAGACAAGTGCTCGGGGCTGGTGCACTGGGGTGACCCAGAGGGATGGGATGGGGAGGGAGGTGGGAGGGGGGTTCAGGATGGGGAACACATGTAAATCCATGGCTGATTCATGTCAATGTATGGCAAAAACCACTACAATATTGCAAAGTAATTAGCTTCCAATTAAAATAAATAAATTTAAAAAAATAAATAAATATATTCTTCTGAATTGCCTAAAACACACACACACACACTTCTCACAGAATTATCGAAGGCATGGTACAACTTTTGCATCTGTGAAAATGGGACAAAATATGCATTTATTTTCCAGGTAAGCTAGTTAATCATATTTTGTAGCAATAATTTGAACAGAACAATTACAAATTTCTGCTTAGTTATTGTCATAAATCTGCCTGAAGGTGGAAAAGTTGCCCTAGAAATCTCCTTGACTGATAACTACCACTGATATGTTTTTAAAAGTTTAACCCGCTTACTTCTCTCTATTTCAGTAAAACTCAAACTATTCCATTAAATCAACTATCAAACCAGGCGACAATGTGACATTTCCTCTCCTTTTCAATAGAAATATTTTCTCATTCCGTTTCTCAAATTATGTTACTTTACATAGCTAATTAAATATTAAATAAAAAGAAAATTCAACTTAAGATCTGGGTACTTAAAATTTTATACTAATTCATAATACTGATGTTATGAAACACTTTGTGGATAGAAACTCTAAGATATTTTTATACTGCAAATATATACCAAAGAAATGTTTTTTATCTTAACAAAGAAACAAAGCCATTTATAGAAAATAAAATAAAAATTACAGTGCTTGGGTAACATGGCTGAATGTTTATAATAAGTAAAATGGAGATGAAAGGTATCTTTTAGTATTGAAATATTATGACAAAAAAAAAAAGCTAAGGACTTTTCAATTTAGAACTTTCCATTTACCTGATACTGATCATACCAACTCTCCATGAAATGATTGGTAATTCTCACCTTTAAATGAAACAGAATAACTTTGCATTTCCCATATTTACATAGTCTTCATATAACCAAATTGGATTTGTTTGGGATTAAGGAAGAAAAATAGTTTTGTCAGATCTAATAATGCCCTAATCAACATAAAAGTCATAAAATCTTTCTCAGTTAGGAGTTTTTCATATGACCTTGCTTGAATTTTCTCCACATATCTTTGATTGTCCCTGACAGATTTCTTAGGTCTTTGGCTCTTGTTAGTAAGAGTTGTTAAAAAAGGCTAATTAACAAAGAACATACTGTTGTTAATGGGAATTCCATGGTCCCTCTCTAATTCCTTCAAGCAGATGTATTCTTTGTTATAAGTTTACTTAATGAAAATCAAGAAAAAATTCACCTGAGGTAAAAATTGAGATTAATTTTACTCTTATGTTCAATATTTGAAATTTTAATTATGTCTGTTGACTAGAAATTGATAAAACACATATTTCTGATAGCAATGAATAATGAAAACATTTGTAACAAGTACAGTTTTCTTTATGAAAAGATACTTTGCATAAATTTGGAAAACTATCACTAACAGTGATATGTGTTACACTTAAAATGTCAGGTAAACTTTATAAAGTTAAGTTTATATTACGATATCTTCATACATCTAAGCATAGAATAGTATAATGAACAGCTATACGCCATCATTTAGGTTCAAAATTATCAAGACATGATCCATCTTGCTTAATCTGTATACATGGCTATCTTCTGATATTAAAAACAATTTGAAATGCCCTATCATTTTAATGACACACACAAGCAAACTTGGGCACACATGCTATATATGTGTGTGTGTACCTTTTTAAAAATCAAAATTGACTACTAAAAATTAAGAATGTCTTCAATATAATCAAATATTCAAGCAATACTCAAATTAAAATTATTTAAACATCTTTGAGTCAAGATACAGCTATTTCCACACCATGTAGTTTGTTGAGACATTAGTTAAATCTCAGTTAATTCACATCTCATCACTCTAAATTTAACTTTTTTTTCCATTTATGTGTTGAGAAAAGTAATTGATCCTATGGATTTTCCCACATTATGGATTTTTCTGACTACATCCCCACAGTGTGGTTTAATATATTTCTTTATTTACTTTAAATTAGTAGAATCTTGATTAGATGCACCTTTACATATTTGTCAACAATACTCATAACTGATACTCTACATTTCATATTGCTTGATATGTGAAGGCAAAAATTTCTTAGTTTTGTCACGTTTTATTTCCAGTCTTGATGTTGTTCTTGTTCCTAAGTTTCATTATTAGCTTCATGTCCTGGCACTTGAATCATTTATTATGAATTTCCTCATCACTCTTTCCCTTAAAGTTTTGCCAGTTATTGATGATAACTGTCTAAATCAAATATTTTAGTGACCACATAATGAAACATAACAAAGAAAGAAAAACCAAAAAAAAAAAAAGAAACTCCTAGAACTTAATGATATGATATCTAAAATCAAAATGGTTATATCAAAAGATTGAACATTATATAAGAAAATACCATTGACTTTAAAGATTATTTTTTTAATTATTCAAATTAAAGTAGAGAGATAATAGCAGCAGCAGAAAAAATAATTTTTAAAAATAAAGAGAATTTCAATAACTATGGAACAATTTCAAATAGTATAACATCTATATAATTGGAGTCCAAAAGAGAAAGGAGAGAAAATAATAATAACCAATGGTTTTTCAAGTCTGCAGAACAATATAACACTTAAAAAGACACTCAACAAACAAGTAAGGAAACAACCAAACAAAATCATGGTATTGTAAAATTACTAAAAATGTAAAGATAAAAAGGGAAACAATGAGAATGTCCATTAAATGCTCATCAGAAATAACTGATGAAAAGAGAATGACAGACAAAAAGTTCTGAGAGAAAAACTTGCAAACCTATAATTATATATCCTTCAAAATAAGGGTGATATACAGCAAGTTAGGGGAAGTAATCAACAGCACCACTGCACTATAGAACTATTAACTAGAGACTCTTCAGAATGAAGGACACGTGGACCAACATCAAGTAATGAATTAGAAGGAAATATTAAATATGTATAGATAATTACAAAAAGCTGTTTTGCATTTTTATTAATACTTTAAAAATATCTACTATTTATAAATTAGTAACAATATTACCAGGTATATAACATGTAGAATAAAATCAATGATGATAATGGTGAAAATAAAGGGGTGTGGGAAATTACACTATCTGTTATTCAACTTCTTACTTTATAGATAAAGTGATATAGTAATTGCTCAAGTAGGCTGCTGCGAGAAATGACGGGTGCACACCAAATTCAGCAGAGCAATCACTAAAAATAAACAAAATGCCATATCATGTGACCAATAAAGGGAAAGTAAGATTCTAGAAATTTTTTATTAGTGCAATAATAAAGAGGAGAATGCGAGGGAAGAAGCAAACTGAAGATTGTATAGCAAATTCAACCAAATGAATCACTGCAGTAAAAAGACATAATAAAACACTATAAATAACATGTAGTGTTTGTCAGTTTGGGATTTAAAAACGTAACCCAACAATGTACTAAACAAATCATGTAATTATAAATACATGGATAGCTTGTAAGGACAAGGAGGAGAAAAATATACCATAAAATAATAATCATAAATTAACTGAAATGCTGTATCAGTATCTCAGAAATAAGACCTCAAGATAAGAGGTATATCATCTGACATAACAAGAGCATTTATAAAGATTATAAAATGAAATTTATCAAACAGGCCTAACATTCCTAAACATAACTGAACTTAATATCAGAGCTTTAGAATACATGAAGCAAATATCAATAGAACTAAGGAGAAGTAAATAGTTATAATTGTGGAGCAGTTAACACTGGCCTCCTCTATTGAAATGCCCATTGAACAATAAAAATCCCTGAGAATATAAAAAAAAATTTTAAAGCATAATCAATCAATGTAAAATAATTAAGACTATAGACCACAGCACAAAATGGGATATAGTTTTTACACACTGCTGGTGGGAATGCAAGCTGGCACAACCGGTGTAGAAAACAGATTTTTAGGTTAAAAACTTAAACATGTACCAACCATGTGACCCAGCCATTCTACCCTCAAGATATTTGCCCCAGATGAATAAAATTACACATCCATGCAAAGATATTTACCAGAATGTTTAAAGCAGCTTTATTTAAAATAGCCCAACTGACTGCAAATCAAATGCCTATCAACAATTCAATGTATTAAGTGTAGTCTATCCATGGGGTGTAATAGTGCTCAGTAGTAAAAATAAATGAACTATTGATGCACAAAGTAACATCGCCAATAGCTAGGCTGAATTAAAAGAAGCTTGACAAAAGATAATTCAGATTGCATGCTTCTATCTGTATATAATTCTAGGAAATTCAAACATATTACAATGACAGAAAACAGGTAAGTTCTTGAGAGAGCATGGAGCTGGAGAAGAAGAAGAAAGAGGGAATACCGACGGTCTTAAGAGAAAATCAAGAGGTGATGGCTTTGTTCATTATCTTTATTGTGATGATGGTCTCACAGAAGCATAAATATCGTCAAAGAAACCCAAATCAATCTGAATATGTGTGGTTTGTTCTGTCAGTTATGCCTCACTACTGCTGCTTAAAAAATCTGATTTATTTCAATGCTACTCTCTCAAATCTTCCTACACTCTCCTCGCCACCATTGCATCCAAAAGTCTGTTCTTTTGCGCTGAAACATATGCATTAGGGCTTCCCTGCTGGCTCAGACAGTAAAGAATAAATGAGCAATGCAGGAGACCCAGGTTCGATCCCTGGGTTGGGAAGATCCCCACTCTCCCCTTCTGCTACTGAGTCCAAAAGTCTGTCCTTTCGCATTGAAATATATGCATTAGCACATGTAAAGTGCCAGTGGGAATTTCCTGTGTGCTCTGTGACAACTAGAGGGATGGGGCTGGGGAGGCTTCAGCATGTTGTAGTTTGACAAAAAAAGTGTGGGGTTTTAAAGAAGATATTGGGCTCGATTAAAAGATGTTTAAGATACAAGAGCAAGTGTAAAGTGAGGACACTGTCTAGATCTTGATTTGTATAAACACATTCTTATCCTTACATTTTTATGAATCTGTAATATTTAATATGAATTGGTTACTAGGTGATAAATAAAAATATTGCTAATTTTGCTAGTCGTTGTTGTTCTGGTCAACAACTGATAAATTTTGGTCCTCCTGATAATTAATATTCTTGAAATTGGTTAATGAGTATTTGCACTGCATTTTTAACTGTATTTAAAACATATTTTCAACAATAAAAATAACAGTGATTTATTTTATATTTGTAAAATCAATATGATGCACAGAAAGTATTAAAAATTTTAGTACCAGCAGTTGATGAAAATATACAGAAAACAGAACTCCCATAATAAGTTAATGAAATTAAAAATTTGAGCAACCATTGAATGGGCATACCAGGTGGCTCAAAGGTAAAGAATTCACCTGCAGTGCAGGAAACACAAAAGAGGGGTTTGCTCTCTTCATCAGGAAGATTTCCTGGAGAAGAAAATGACAACCCTCTCCAATATTCTTGCCTGGAATATTCCATGGACAGAGAACCTTGGCAGACTACAGTCCACGGGGTCACAAAGAGTTAGACATGACTGAGCACATACACTGACACAGTGGAGATAATTTGCCCAAATTTAGTATATATTTGAAAGCTAGTTGAATCTATAAACTAACAGCTATTTTTTTTAACACTTTATACCTCAAAAAAATTTTTAAATTTGTCCACTTAGAGGCAAATATAAACTGAATTATGTAGAAAAAATGTATTAAAAAAATCAAAGTTTGAATTAAGGCACCATATGATACCAAATGTTTCAAAATTATAAGATGATACATTATAAATTATTCTCATAAACTGACTTTCTAAAATAAGTCTAGGAAAATAAAAATAACAAGCAAAATTTAGTATGATAGTTAAGAGAAAGAAAAACTGGTTTAACATTTGAAGTTTAGAAATATCTGTGACATTTTTCTCCTCTGATACAACCTAAAGATATCAAAACATAATATCCATTAAACTTGAATGATTGTTATAACTTGTTATTTTTTTCAGATTAAGCACATGATTGAAATATTTAAAAGTTAAGTTATCACTATTGCATACCTCTGTATCATAACAAAACAGGAATATAATACTCTGTCATTTGAAACTCAATGTAAAAATGGAAGAATTGAAACGGTGGCAGTAAGCATATCTGAATGATGAACTATTGTGGCTTTGTTTGCGATATTCCATATTCCAAATTTCCTATAGTGGTCGTACATTTCAGGGGAAGGGAAAAAATGTTGCAAATAATGGTCCACTTTTGATTGAAGAGTGTTGGCAGCTGTCAGCAGTGTCAGACTGAGAGATACCCAGGGCTGAGTTCAGGCTAACAAGGAAAACTGCTATCAATTAATATGTCTGAAATGGGCCCTAGAGAAATAGCCAGCGACATTTCTGACCTGCGTCAGCACTCCTGGTTTTATTTTCCAATCAGGTGAATACAGGACTATGAATCTGTATTTCTTTATTTTTTAAATTTTTATGTTTAATTGGAGGATAACTGCTTTACATGCCGTGTTGGTTTCTTCTGTACAACAAAATGTATCAGCTATAAGGATACATATAATTCCCAACCGGAGTCTCCCTCCTATCCCCCCATGCATAACAGGTCCATATAGAAAAAAAGCACGCTATTACTCTGAATCATGTTAGCTTGCTTGGATTTAATATCAGTGCCAGTATCTAGACATATGTGTAAATATTAAATAAAATGTAGAGTATGGTATGTGAAGTGAAGTGAAGCTGCTCATTCGTGTCCGACTCTTTGCGACCCTGTGGACTGTAGCCTACCAGGCTCCTCTGTCCATGGGATTTTCCAGGCAAGAATACTGGAGTGGGTTGCCATTTCCTTCTTCAGGGGATCTTCCCAACTCCGGGATCGAACCCGGGTCTCCCGCATTGCAGGCAGACGCTTTAACCTCTGAGCCACCAGGGAAGCCCCCTGGTGTATGGTATACTATTTTTCAAAATACATAATATATAAAAATAAGGTTGCATTGATATTAACACAATATTACATAATAAAGTTATTAACATTTGAATAACATTATTATTATAAGCATCAATATAATATATCCAAGTAGAATCACATGATTTTAATATAGAAGAGTATATTTCATATAATATATTATACTCACATATGAAGGGATGTCTATTGAGAAATTTTAAGTGATCTACATAATACCAAATACAGGTAGGATTGGAGATATAATTTTAAGGACATAGAGGGTACAATATACTTTGTGTTTTACTGAATAGAAGAAAGGAAATGCATAGATATCTAACATTGTGTATGACATCTGTCATGGGTAGTTCACGTATTAAAGTTGAATAAAGATCTTTAAATTGCATTTTAACATTTGCACCAGTCTTGAAACTAGACATAATAAAATGTTTTCTATTATCTCCTTTTAGACCATCGTTTTCCCTCTTACTCTAAAGATTCTTGAGGTCACAAAGAAAAGGAAAGAATAAGTCAGAATGATGGATTTGGTGGCTATGTGGGGGAAGATAAAAGTTGAAGCTGGGGAAGTGTGGATCAGATAAATATAGAAACTTAATCCTATTTGTGATCTCTTAAAAATCAAGGGAAACTTGGCAGTCTCTTGGAGTGACATTATAAATAAAGGCTTTTAAATGGCTTTCTCAGAACTGCTAATAGGAATATAATAAGAAATGAGTGGATATAGCTTGCAGATATGAGTGAGAAGGAAGGCAATTTTTGAACCAAAAATTATAATTAACCATGTGTTAATTCTTTCTTCAGAGATTTAGAATGTAAAAGACCTTTTTCTTTGTTCTGTTTATGAATTCTCATTAGACTTAGATTTTACTTATTTACTGTGGATTGACAGTGTATGCTACAGATGAAGCAGTGTAGTGGCTGAAATCTCCTAAGCCCTCTTTGACATTATAGCCTTCTCCAACATTACTTGTGCGGTGTCCTAAAATGTGGAGTCAGTCCATTCCTGGGCTGGCTGTTGTGAACTCTGTTTTGGAGCAGCAGAGAGGGCAGTCCATGGGGTCACAAAGAGTCACTGCTGAGTGACTTTCACTCACTTTCAGGGAGGGCTGTGGATTAATGAGCCCCGTTTTGGAAGGCTGTGCATTGATAAGATTGAAAATGCCCTTGCAAAATATTCCACAGTGGGAAGATACAGAGTTCAGTTGATGAAATGCACACTGGCAAAATCTCATTAAAAAAAAAAAAAAATCTGGTATCCCACCTTTTATTTCCCTTCCACAAGCTACCAAAATGGGATTCATTCTTACAACTTCAAGGCTAAATCTTTATATAACTCTCTACTGAAGGTTCACCTGAACTCCTTTTGGAATATATTCCTCACTACATGTTGCCAATGCAATCAATATGTACAAAACTTAACTATGTCTTTACCAGTTTTATAATCTAATTTTAATTTAGCCATTGCAGGTCCACAGGCTATTTCTCATATGTATTTTCCTGTGTGACTGCTGTCAAAGCACTTTATTTTTTGAAATCTTTTTTTCATATAACATTCTCGTGAAAACATGTAATACGGATGAATAAAAGTGTTGTATTTCTAATATCTAAAAAAATATTCTAAAACAGTATTTTAGGAGATAAACTCATATATATTTCTCCATATTTTTCTCTCCTTGTATTTTTTTTTTCCGTTTATTTTTATTAGTTGGAGGCTAATTACTTTACAATATTGTAGTGGTTTTTGTCATACATTGACATGAATCAGCCATGGATTTACATGTATTCCCCATCCCGATCCCCCCTCCCAACTCCTTGTATAATTTTAAAACACTGGAAACACTGGAAAAATCCCTGAATACCTTGTATCTAATCATTTGGAGAAGATTTAAAAAATTGCTCTCACAGATGACAAAGAAACAAGTGAATAGAAAACAAATTTCAAAATTCATGTTGGTGGTGGTTTAGTCTCTAAGTCGTGTCTGACTCTTGTGACCCCATGGACAGTAGCCTGCCAGACTCCTCTGTCCATGGGATTCTCCAGGTAAGAATACTACAGTGGGTTGCCATTCCCTTCTACAGGGGATCTTCCCAACCCAGGGATCGAAACCGGGTCTCCTGCATGGCAGGCAGATTCTTTACCAACTGAGCTACCAGGGAAGCCCACAATTCATGATAACATCATTCATGTTATTCAGCCAGTAAATGTTATACTGTAAAGGCACTTAATGAAATGGAAATATGCTGCAACACTTTGCTAGGTGAAAAAAGAAATTAGGTACAAAATGATTCCATTAATTTGACCATAAATGTAGACAAATTCAGAGAAGAAAGCCTGGAAGACTACGCCCTCAAATGCAAATAGAAATCATCTCTGAATTGAGGATTTATAAATGGAGTAAAAGAATATGTGTTTCTATTTTTTAGTATTAATATTTATTTAGCTAATAAAGATATATGCATAGTTTTATAATGAATTATGAAGCTATTTTAGATAAAGTAAGGTTATGTAGCACCATAATGAAGATCAAGAGTTGACTGCTTCCAGAGTGAGGTGACTCTCCCAAGTAGGTGGAAATGCAATGTTCTAAGTCCGCTTGATGGGGTTAAGGGCGCCACCTGTCGAGCAAGCATGGCTATGACAAGACCAGCCCCACCACACACGGCTGTGTGACGGGCAATACGAGCTCCGCCATTCCTGCCTGGGAATCCCATGAGCAGAGGAACCTGGAGATTACAGCCCGTGGGATCACAAAGGGTCGCACACGACTCAGCGACTAACACTACCCGCTTGCCTCAGTTTTGTCAGATGAAAAATGACAATAAAATAAGGCATATCACTTGGGGTTGTTATCTTGATTAAATGGTTCAATGTACACAGAACACTGTCTGATGCATACTATGTGTTGTGTGAGTATTTTAAACTAATTCTATAAGAATGGCAACCTATGCCTAGGTAGTAAATACCTAGTGATTTCTTTATCTTTAAACCTTGAAGTAAAGTAGTCAACTGCTATTATTTCTGCAAACTTCTTGCACATATAAAAACTTTATAAATGACTATTGCAAACGTGGTGTAGGAGACATTGTCCCTAATACATGTGTTCTACAAGTATTTTCAAAGGATTTGAATGTCATTATTTTTTTTCCAAGTATGCTAAGTGACTATGACAGATAAACATTGTCATGCTTGAAGCAATGTGTGATATTGGATGGGCATATATGGGCTGAAAATGATCCCACTGTGACTCAGAACAATTACATTTCAAAGAAGACTAATTATGACTTAAGGGATGAAAAATATTATAATCTATGCACTTATACAGTTTGTTACTGAATCTAATTAGAAATTGTCTTTTCTATGACCTCTTCCTGGTTATATAAAGATAATTATTCCATCTGTGAAAACTTATAAAATATAATGTATTCTGAAAGGCTTGTGTAAAGCTGAAACTAAGCTCAACTTAGCTAGCTCCTCATAGAGACAAGCAGATGGCAATTAATACAATGTCTCTGTCTTCAGAAAATAGTTGGGTAGGTTTGGCCAAAAGAATATATCAAAAGACACACTTTGCAATGGTCAGGAAGTTTCAAAGCTTAAAGAAATAAACTCTTAAAGTCCTAGTTTCTAAAATGCTACTTAAAAATAAGATAACATATTTCTCTTTATTAATTTACAGAAGCATGTCTAATGTTTCATATTAGGATCTAAATGTGTGAAGCAAGTAAATTCTATAAAACCTTAGGGCTGGAAAATGAGGCTCTGGGGGCTGTGAGCGGTATTATTACCACAAGGGAAGTAGTTTGAGATTCTTTTCCTTTTTCTCTTTCAATTTGACAGATTTTTTTTATAAAAGAAAAACAAGGAATGCCTCTTAACAACCCCACTTTTTCCATAAGCACCTTTATCATTCCTTATAGGATAGTTGGGGGAAGGTTACAGACTGTGCCATGAAGTTCATTTTTTCCAAGATTGTGGAACTGCCTCAATATACATTTCAAAAGATACTTTGTATTTGCATGAATCTATTTAAAAGATAGATTCCTGGTGGCTCAGATGGTAAAGTGTCTGCTTGCAATGTGGGAGACCCAGGTTCGATCCCTGGGTCGGGAAGATCTCCTGGAGAAGGAAATGGCAACCCACTCTAGTACTGTTGCCTGGAAAATCCCATGGACAGAGGAGCTTGGTGGGCTACAGTCCATGTGGTCCCAAAGAGTTGGACAAGACTGATCGACTTCACTTTCACTTTCTACTTACTTAAATGGGCTTCACTGGTGGCTCAGTCAGTAAAGAATCTGCCTGCAATGCAGGAGTCTGAGGTTCAATCCCTGAGTCTAAAGGTCCCCTGGAGAAGGAAATGACAACCCATTCCAGTATTCTTGCCAGGGAAATCCTATGGACAGAGGACTCTGGAGGGTTTCAGTCCATGGGGTCTCAAGAGTCAGATATGACCGAGCAACTAAACCACAACTACTACTTACTTAAATGCAGAAGCAAGGATATTAATAATACAAAAGTGTTAAGTTCTTGAACTGTTTCAGTTGAAATATCTTGGGGACTATTATTACCTATTGTACCATTTCCCAGCTCAATGTCTTCCTTCATATTTCATTTATATTTGTTTAACCATTAGTTAATATGAGGTCAGTTTTCAAGAAATAATTTTAATTTTCTAGGAGTGCTGAAAGGCATCTGTGATTCCAGGACTTTGAAATGGTTGTTCTGTTTCTCCCAACCACCATGACAGTTTGTTGCCCAATTGAAGGCTCCAGAGCATTCCAATATTCAAGTCAATCACGGTTCACAGAAACAGATAATATGAATGAGTACTATGATGAATAATATGGAAACAGGATTAACAAAATTTGATGGCTAACTGGAATTCAAAAGAGATTAAGTAGGTTTGGAAATGCTGAGGTTGAGATATTTGCAAAAATTATAGGCAAAGCTTCCAAGTGACACTAGGTGATTCCAGTCTCAGAGACCATTGTAATTGTTAACAAGATATCTTCCCTTTCATCTTATTTCTAAGAAAAGCCTAACTTTAGTTCTGTAGGATTTCCTTAACCATCTCTAACATCTAAACAATTAGTGAGCAGAAAAGGCTGTGACTGGCATGTGAAATAAGAGAGTAAAAAAGGAACTAAAATCTTTTGATTGCTGTGGTAGACATTATCATGGTTTAGCAATAACCCTACCACAATTGGGGAGGGTTATGCATTTTATTTTGTTAATGAAATAGAAATAAAAACCACACATCTATTATTTCAGAACAGAAGCAATATAAGACGTTGGAATAGTTCTTTTGTGTTTATGTTTCCTTTCTTAGGCAACCAGATGCTGTAGTTATGAGAGGATGGAGTTTCAATCAAGCTTGAGACAATGAGTGACTGCACCCCCCACTGACTCAAGCATTTGTGGTAGAAGATTGCTGAGAACTTGGTTACATAGCTTAGCACGCCAATAAAATCACCAACTAGATTCTTAACACCATAGGAGGTACTCCCTGTATTTTCCAGTTAATATTCCTTTAATTCAATGAGATACTAATTATTAACTCCCATTTTAAAAAAGAAGAAAGATGAAAGTGAGCTTATAGAAACTAATGAGGGAAAGCAGGTCACAGAGGCCAGCTATAGATAATAGCTGGAATAAAGACTTGTCAGAGTAACAGAAGAGATAAAAATGCCTAACCTGAAAGGATACAAGAAGTTGAATAGGGTCAGAGATGGGGAGAAATATGATGTGCCCAGGGACAAGTGTATTTGCATAGTAATTTCAAAAACATTATTTCAAATAGCTGCCCAAGTTAAGTAATTTTCAAGTTCAGATATTAAGCGTAGTCAAATGGGCCACAAATCTCCATAGCCTGTATAATTCAGTTAACTTCTTGTGCATTATATCAAATCTTCGTTTCTCTAGTTAAGTTTAGTCCTCATTTTTCTGGGATATTTTCTCCACAATATTAAGTCCTGAATTAATTCCTCTGCCATTTCTTCAGTATTTTTAAAGCATATGCTTAAAATATTTTATACTGAGTATATTTTTCTTTGGGATTCCCTCATCTATCTGGTGTGTTCTGATTTGGGTACATTTCTTAAGCATTTAATACCAGGATATTTTACATGCATGGCTGCAATCTATGAAATACTAAAATCAGCTTCAGGTATTCCATTAAAAATAAAAACTTGAAAGGAAACTTCATTTCATCAAAGTCATTATGAATGACTTTTAAAATTAAGGTTAGCTAGGATAATGAACTTTCTGTAAAATAATAGATTTTAGATTTCCCCCACCCCTGCCCCGGGGTGTATAATGTATATCTTTACTTTCTGAGATAATTTAATTAAGGTATTTTTTTTTTGTTTAGAGCTATATTTGAATATAGATAAATATATAGACTGATGTTCCCTCTGGTACCATTCCTATGATTTGAGGTGGCAAGCAGAAAATATTTCTTTATTAGCTGTTTATAGTCAATGATATTATCAATGATATTAATTATAATTTAAAACAATGGCATTTAATAGTTGGAAACAAGAAAAGTAGACATAAAATGTTACTGTAAATAATTAAATATTTTACTATCCACTTTATGTATGATTATAAAGATGAAAGGAATTTGAGAGCAGCATATACAAAAAGAAATATATAACTAAAGATAAATCTACATTCATACATTAAGAAAATAGTGGCAGGTCTAAAATTTTCAAAAAGAAAGCGCAAATATACATGAACTATTCTCAATTATGCATTGTACATCAAATCCTAAGACTCAAATAGGCAATATGAATGATTTGTTACACACACACAAAACATACACAAACACTCACACACATTAAGGCAAATATGTATATAATATATTGTTTATAATACATATTATATTCCTATGTAATTAAAATGTATAAAGATAGTTATACTACATATCTATACATATACACATATAAACATATTAAAAACAACTGGAAATCCATCCAGAATTCAGCAATTACTTATCAGTCTACTTTGACAAGTATTTTTTACTTGAGCAAAATAAGTGTTATAAAACTTTTCAAGTATTAGCTTTTTATATTTTAACGTTAATATTTACATAGTGAAATATTATGAATCTTCAAAATGCACTAAAAAGATAACTATTATCTTGAATGTAAAGAGATTTATAGATAAAGATATTTATTTCTATAGATAAAAAACTACCTACCCTATAGATATATAGAACATATATATATTCAGCATTTAAAAATCTGCTTGAATGAGATATCATGGAAAGCCTTCTCAAATTGAATATTTAATCAATGAGTTAGACTCGTCTGTATTGATATGTGTATATATGAGTTGTTTTCTCTTTATTTATTTACCATCAACATTTAATGAAAAGCTTTGTACCTATAAATTAAAGAGTTGAGAATTCCACAATCATAGAATCATGCAAAGTGAGGCACTTTTTCACCTAAAACATTGTTTTGCATGACGATGCACATTATTGGTTAATTATATTCATTACATAAATGCTACCTGTCAATTTGAACTTATTTATCTCTACAAAGATAAGATAAAGTAAAAAATATTTTTCTTCTTACCAACAATATATTCTAGTCTCTTAAGAATGTATTGCAACATTTATTATTTAATCCTCAATTTCCATTGTAAATATATTATTTTGTTCTTCACTTATTGGAAATCTTTTAGGCCACTTCTTACTATAGTAAATAAAGGCACAGCTGTACTCTGACTATTTTTGCTGATGTTGTATTAGTAGCTACATAAAGCCTAGTCAAATATATCAACCAAATGCTCCTTTCTTCAATGATCAATTTTTTCAGTACAGCTTCTTTATAACTATAATATCTATAAATTTATTCTACCATCAAAAGCAATACTTAGTAAGCACCACTGCCAAATGGTGTGGAAAATATGATTTTGTTATTGAAAAAGGCATAATATAAACATGGATTTTTTAAAGGCCCAAATCTTAGTGAATGAAAAGAAAGTTTAAAGTCATACACTCTGCTATTTTGCTTGTGTTATGTGTACATGTGTATCTGTGTGTGTAGGATCAAAGCACAATTTTAAAATTCATAAAATAGTATCACAGAACCATATAGTATTGGATTCAGATGAACTGGGTGAAATATTAAAAGCATTTAAGCAAAAATACTTTTTTGACAATGGTAGTAATGGTTTTTATACTAAACTGTGAACATATGTGACAATTCTATTATTATTTTATGTTGGACCTGATTACATTTTCTTTAGTTTAAAATTTTTTACTATGCATGAAGAGAATGCCCTAATCTTTTCATGTGTAAACAGTAACATGGTTGGTCCACTCCCTCTAGCTGTGGGAAATGATTTACACACTTATTCTACATTAGTTTGAAATGAAAATTGGGATAAAATGTGGCTTTTCCACTCCACAGTTTCTGATTCAGTCAGGTATTTTTAAGTCTCTAAAGCTGATTCTAAGGCAAATACAACACTGAGGACACTCCCAGCACCATCACCACCTTCATCGTTATTATCATCATCTTATCTAACTAATATTGAATGCTTACTCCATGATTATAACAACAAACAGTACGCCATTTTTAAATGATTTGTCTTACATTTCTATGTACGCGTTCTATCTATGTTGCTATTTTATGAATGCAGAAAATGTGCACATGTAGGTTAACTAGCTTTGCTTAGCCATGTAATACTCGGTGGGGTTGGAGTTAAACTCAGGGAGCTTGCTTCCTTCTGAGTGGGTACCTTTAACCAATGTGCTTGAAGGATTTTGGAATATGGATGGCATTTTGGAAAAAAATATGTGTGCGGATATTGGCCAGGGTTTATTTTTAGAGCAGTGGTTTCCCAACTTTCATGTTTTATATACTCTAATCAGAAAAAAAAAAAAAAAAAAAAGCTTCAGGGGGCCTCCAACGTTTGCTATGTATGTGTATACTAATCATTTACTTCTACAACTTTTATGACCCTACAGGTATTTCACAAAACAAACGGAAAATGAGATGCAAAAGAACGAGATAAAACAACAAAAACAGAAATTCTTATATTTTCCCACAGCTCGGTTGATGGTCTTGTGCATGCCCTGTGTTATCTAAGCACCTGTCTGGAGGCTGTTCTTAGGATAGAGGTGCACTACGTGGTCAGGTGGATGTTCCAAGCAGACATTTCCCACCTTATCCTGCTTCCTCTCTCTTCAAGAGAACAATTTGCTCTAGTTCTCAGCCTGACTTTTACTGTGTGGCTCTGATCATGTAGGGGTAACTTTCTGGTTGCCATATTATATCTAGAATGGATGGTTATTAAGGATAATAATGACTGCAAATCTGTGATAGTAGACAAAGGTATGGCATGAAGTAAAGAATTAAATCAAATGAACTGCGGAATTTTCAACCGGCTCTTTTTCTTAATTATATTACTTGTTTAAATTCTCATTTAGTAACATTAAATTAATGCTATTAAGAAGAATCTGAATAAAATGTAAAGACTTGTACATCTATAGACAATAGTTGCATGGTACTAACTGAGGTATGGCTTCCCAACTGTCTCTAGTGGTAAATGCAGGAGATGTAAGAGACACTGGTTGGATCCCTGGGTTGGGAAGATCCCCTGGAGAAGGAAATGGCAACCCACTCCAGTATTCTAACCTAGAGAATCCCATGGACAGAGGAGCCTGGTGGGCTGCAGTCCCTGAGGTCACAAAGAGTCAGCCTGCATGCACTAACTAATGTACTTAAACAGTCTCAGACTGAGTTTCTCCAACTGCAAAATGAGATAACATACCTGATTTTTGTGTATGTTGTGATAAGTCAGGTAAAATGAATTGGGACTGCACCTGGAACATGCCAAATGCACAACAAAGGTAGTTAGTATTAAGCCATAAAACAAGCCATTAATTTAGACATTCATAATCCCAGATTTCTTCAGAACCCTCTAATTAATCCATCCTTAGACTGTGTAGGAGTCCCCATTACCACGGATATAAAAAATCAAAGGAGTTAGCTGTTAATATGAATACTGCTTAAATGGTGGACGAAAGAGCTCCCTCCAAGGCAGGGCCAGAATAATAGGAAATACTTGCTGCAGACTGCATACTAATGGCGGAGGAGTTTGGTGGGCTACAGTCCAAATGGTCACAAAGAGTCGGACACAACTGAGTGACTAAGCACACATATCAGGTTTATACACCCAAGGCTAATGTATGCAGTTTCTATTATGTGAAAAGTCAGGTTTTGGAGTAGAAGCTTACTGTCCATAGGATTTTCCAGCCAAAAATACTGGAGTGAGTTGTCAAGTCTTTCTCTAGGGGATTTTTCTGACCCAGAGATCAAACCTGCATTTCTTACACTGGCAGGAGGACTTTTTTTTTTTACCACCGAGCCACCAGGGAAGCCCGTAATGATATTTGGGAATGTCTAAATCAATCACCTTAGTTATTACCAGAAAAAAACATCTAATGAAGTCCAATCTAATGACTAGTCTTTAAAAGGTGGGGTGAGGGGTGGTTAAATGATAAATATGAGAAAATTTCTTAGATACTAGAATAATGATGCATAGATATAGAAAACTGGATCAAAAGATCAGGAAATTAGAACACTAATTCAAAAGGCACACCATCCAAAAGTAAATATCAGAGCAAGTGGAGGGGAACCATTGCAGAATAAATGTCCATTCACTGTCTTCAGGTTCTCTCATGCAGTCTACAGAAAAATGCAATTTATGTTTCCCCCACCCTAATACTGCAATGCAAACAACCTATCGAGATCAAATGGGATTTTCCATTATAACGAAATCTAAAACATACATTTACTTATGACTGTAAAATTAACTTCACAGTGGTATAACATATTGTTGCCTTCACAATAACCACACTGCTTTTAAAATCGCTCCCTTTTTCAGTTTGCAAATCTCCATACACATTTGTGTTTCTCTTTTGCCTATAGAATCTCCATTTCATTTTCTTGCCCTAAATTCTGAAGTTCCGTTCTTAAAAAATTTTTTGCCCATTCAGTACATGTTTATCTCTTGGTTTTACAGCTTCAATTAATATTTATATACTGAAGCATCACAAAGCAATCTCCTGAATAGTCTATACATATCTATTTCCTGATCTACAAGCCTATTTGCCAAGAGGCATCTCAATGATCATCTTTTATTCTTCATTCTATATCATTGCGTGCATGAGTGCTCAGTCACTTCAGTTGTGTCTGACCCTTTTGACCCTGTGGAGAGCACCAGGCTCCTCTGCCCATGAGATTTTTCTGGCAAGAATACTGGAACGGGCCCTCCACATCATCATTATGTTGTTTCTTTCACCAAATAAAACCAGCCTCCACTCAGAAACTCTCAGTTGAATAAAAATTCCCTGTTTAATGTTTTCCTCCTTTACCTCTCATGCATATTCAAGCTTCATCTATGGTCAATTCTACCTCATAAATCTTTCAAAGATATGCACTAATCTCCTATGACCTCTAAATTCCCAATCCATAGCTTCTTGTTATTACTTGTTTCTCATACCAGCAAAATAACTTGGAATGATATTTTGAAATTAGAAAATATCTTTCAGGAATGTTATGAATTTCAGACTGTTTAATCTCCTAGACTCAGGTCCAAAACTCTATCCTACAGAAATAAACTGACATTTAGAAATGCAATGCATTATTGCAATGCATTGTTTGTTGTGTAAAAAATTTGGAAATCTAATTGTTGAAGCTAGTTGAGCAATTTTTGATATATACAACCAGTCAGTGTTTAAAGAAGTTTTGGACAGAATTATGACAATGATAGTTACATAGTTTCTTGGCAGAGAAACTATATGCTATCCAGAAAGTAGAGTTTGATAGTGAGTTATATTTAATAAGAAAATCAGTATTACAAATGAACATGAAAAATAGATATATTTTTTAAGTTATCACCAGAAGAGTCCATAACAAGTGCCAATGTGTACCTGAAGTGTCCAGATTTGGCTTCTTTTAATTAATTATAAACAAAAACCAAAGGCTGGTGCATCGTGATGAATAGGTCAAGAATTTTATACGTGTTTCTCAAGAATTAGAAAAGAGTGAATTGAAGAGTGACTAACCACATCTACAGTGGTAGATGTGTCTCTCGAAGTAGTTGCAAATGACAAGAAAGCAGATACATGTCTCTGCCCACTTGGAATTAATAAACAATTTTAACATAGAAATTAGTGTTTGAGATCTCATTTGTAGGGCAATTAAATGAATGATAAGTAAAGATGTTGCAAATAAAAAAATAAACAATATAAAAAATAAAATATAACACAAATGAACTTATCTATGAAACAGAAACAGACTCAGAGATATGAGAGAGGGAACCTGTGACTGCCAGGGGAGGATGGTGAGGGAAGGATGAACTGGGGGTGTGGGATTAGCAGATGCGAACTATCATGTAGAGAATGCGTGAACAACAAAGTCCTATGGTATAGCACAGGAAACTGTATCCAATATCCTGTGATAAACCATAAAGGGAAATAATATGAAAAAGAGGGCTTCCCCGGTGGCTCAGACAGGAAAGAATTCACTTGCGATACAGAATGGGTCAGGAAGATCTGGAGAAGGGAACAGAGAAGGGAATGGATGTGAATCACTTTTTGTACAATAGAAATTAACACAACATTGTGAATCAACTAACTTCAATAAAATACTTAAAAAAGTCAAACAAACAAAAAAAGAGGTAATGAGAATTCTCTAGGGGTCCAGTGGTTAGGACTCTGCGCTTTCACTGCTGAGAGCCTGGGTTCAGCAGACTTAACATTCCACAAGCCTTGTGGCCAAAACCAAAACAAGACAAAAAATCCAAATCTCTTAAAAAAGGAGGTCACTGATGCCCCAC
Organism: Cervus canadensis; assembly: GCF_019320065.1. NCBI lineage: Eukaryota > Metazoa > Chordata > Mammalia > Artiodactyla > Cervidae > Cervus > Cervus canadensis. The sequence continues at coordinate 26,292,343 of NC_057408.1, read as the reverse complement.
TAGAGATTTTTAAGAATAAAATAGATGGCAAACTCTTGAAAACAATTCAGCTATAATTCAACTTAAAGGCAGAAAAATGGTGGCATTTTCCTTTCCCATGATTTATGTACAATTTCCTCATTTCTACAGGAATGACATTTCTAAATTTTGCACTTAGAGAAAATTACCTAGGTTATTTTTAGCCACAACTGATGTGCCAAAAGTACTCCCACTTTAATATACTATCCTGCTAATTTACGGAATTCATTTATCACGTAAGTTCTTAGAAGGAAGGAGCAGATAAAATGTAAATGTACTGATTTTGTATGTTGATAAGTCACTGTTCTGTGATAACATTTCAAACTTGATTTAATATGCCAAAGCAGAGTCTCTGAAAAATTACATGTTTTCCTTTAACTTTAAGACATTTTTTGATGATCCTGAATGTCTTTTACGGAGTACTAATTAACAAGATAAACTTCTGTCAAAAATATTTCTACTTTATTAATTCTAGAGCCCTTTTTTTTTTTTATGTGAAACAAGAATTGTCTGACTTGATCACTTCTGAATATTCATGCATTATTTCAAAAGGGCATAAATTGTCTCAAAAAGAAACTGATTTTCTAGAAGTTGTGAAAAGGTAGATTTTTAGAGCATTTGAGCTGAATTCTCTCAAGTGAGTGGTGGCAAGAAACCTCTCACACTGCGAGTCTTTAAAAGAAAGGTCAAACATCTTCACGGTCACCATGGCAAAAGGAACTCATTCATTTCTCAGATTATGAGTTGTTACCAGCACTGTGAGAAAGAAAGGATTCTTATGGGTTATGAAGTTCTGTATTTGTGTTTTTCCTTAATCTGTTACACCAGAGCAAAGATACAGGTATTAGATGATCATAGTTATTAAGGAAAGTCATCATGACAACAGAATATAAAAGTTCCAGTTTCTCATGTTCATCAGCATAGTCCTCAAATATTAGGGTCAGTATCATTAAATCCTAATCTAAAGAAAGGGAAATAAAAAATCAGTATGCTCTTTCAAACTGTGTAACGCATTTATTCCTATTGCATTGCTACTCAATAACATGTCAAATACTATACTATAACACTTTACATATAAAATAATGTTAATAGCATGACTGACAAAAAGTTCACTATCAATTCATAATTAGCTATTGATTATTATTTATCAAATGACACGTAGTATATTATGATAAATTTCTAAACAATAGGTTTCTTATGAATGCATGGGAATTTGTGCACATCAGTTTAAAGAAACTTCAATTTATGATAATTTAATTGAATAATTTTAAAAAATTTTCTGCAGATAAGTACCTTAGAAATATTTCTAAGGAGAAAACAAAATAAAACAAAATGCGTAAGTAGATAATCTATGCTTTAAGATTTCTACAAATTGTGTGAAAGTGTGTGTGTTTTTAACCATAAAAGGAAACAAATAAAAAACATGCTAAAACTGAAACTAAAAATTTTATATAATTTACCTAATGATCTGATTCGTTTCAGTCATTGGTAAAAAAGTGTTGGTAAAGAAAACATATAAAGAATAACAGAGCAAATGATTTCTAGATTTCATACACTCATTATTTAAAAATTTAAGCAATTCTATACCTATAAATTTGTGTTTATTCTTACTGGAAATATTTTTAAATATTTTGTTAAAAACACTTGGTAAACAGAAATATTTAGATTATATTGAAATCTAAATATTTTCAAATTTAAAATTATAAATATATATTTGCATATTAGCAATATTTAGACATTTAAAGTACTTTGAATTTGAAATAAATAATATTATGTGAAAGTATACTATTTTATTACTTTATTTGATATTGCAAATACATCTAATATATAGATATGTCTCAATTGTAATTAAAAATTAGCACATATTTTATGCAAATGAAAAGTCTTCTCTCCAGATACAGTAATTAAAAAAATAAACTGATAGAACTGAACTATAAATTTACATAATCTGAGAAAACATTTGATATTCTACTTATACATTTTGTTAACTTCTTCCTCTGTTATTTCATATGCCAGTTATAGAGTTACTAAATGCTTTGGCAAATTTACATTGAAATATTTTATTAAAATTAGTAACCCAATTAAAATTGCTTGCAACAAATCAGAATTGAGACAATAACAATCCCTTTCACAATTTGCATTTTCTTAATTATTAGTTTTGTGTATTTCATATTTGATGAATTAACCTTCATGTAATGAATATAATAGATTGAAAGCTAATATGTCTACATGTTTGAATATGTATGTATTTGTATTCATAATGTGCTCAATAGTTTGCTTTTATTATTATTATTTTTGTAACATTCTTAATTACTTAAGCTTTTTCACTTTAAGAATTTTTGAAAGTCAATGAAAAATTTGATAACCAAAAAACCTGACAAAAAGAAAGAAAATAAAATAAGTATATATTAACTTTAATAAGAAATTATCCTTCAAAGAAACATATAGTTTTATTCAGATATGTGGAAATCTCCACACTAAATATCATTTACTAAGAAATAAGTAATTTATTATTTAAAAAATATTTATTCTGTAAATAAATATTTCCACATATTTATAAGGTTTATAACTTTAAACCTTGGCATGGCATCTGATAGTAGAGTGGTAAATATTTTTTAAAAAATTAAGAAACAAAATCCTGGAGAAAGATGCTACATTCCTCCCAAGGAACATGTTTTAAATTTTCTAGATATAAAGAACTTTTATTTTCCTGAATCTGAATTGCAGAGATGCTAAATTGATCTTTGTTTTAGAGAATGTTCAATGTACACATCAAGTTTAGAGAGTTTTAGAAATTTTTCCTTTTGAAGGGAAAATTAGAGAGTTTTTCAAGTACTTTTTCGCTCTATTTTCATTGAGTTAGCTTATATAATCAATACTTGCCTGATGATCGCATTCTTACCTGTATATCTTCAAGTTCAATAAGGTCTGAAGAGACAAATTCAAACTTCACGTGAAACACATGAAGAATAGCAGGAGCGTTTGCCCTAATTTTGCTTCACAGGCTTCTCATCCAACCTTACATGAGCCACATTGCTCTGAGTTACAGACACTTGTGCTTGTAGTACCAAGACCCTCAGTATGTCACCGCTTACTGAATGCTATTTTGGGTTCTCTGAGCAGAGCCACGAACACTGAGCCTTTGTGCAAAATATCATAAGGGCATTCTGATGTCCGTTCATAGTCTGGGGTTAAAATGCAGACAGCTCCAGCAAATAGTTATGAGCTGATTTTTTTTCCCCCTCTTTTTCCTAACAAGAAACAAAAAAGAAAATAAAGTGCTTATTGGCTGGAGGTGGTAAGGAGGGAATTCAACTTATGTAAGAGAATTTTGCAAGTGGAAAGGACATGCCCTCTACTTGAGGATTAGCTGATGAAACAAATGATCAATTTAAAGCAGGCACAAAAGTTGCTAAAAAGAGAAGAGCTTTTAAACTCTGTCTCTATGACTTCTGGCTGCTCCTAAATTCAGTCTTTCTACTCAGGAATAAAGTAAAATAGAGAAAGAGAAGGCGATCTCTAAATTATGATCCTCTTCTTTCCCTTGGTTTATGAACTACATAAATCTATTTATTTTATTAAATTTATAGTTAGATTTTGTTATAAATAGTTATTGTTGTTTCTAGTGAACTACATAATATTACACTCTATACTGTTTACTCAAGTTGTTGTTAATTAAAAATCATTTTTGAACCAAATCAGAGAAAGGTTAAAGAATACAAACAGTGTCTAACACCATGATCGATGTCTATAAATTTTAATACTTTTATGGTTTACATATGCAAGTATTACAGAGAACAGCCTCAAATTTCAGAAATAGACTTAAATCCTACACTATCTGGAAGATAGACATGTTCATTCTTTTTACCATAACAATGGAAGGATGGGGGAAAGGGATTACAACCAATGCTAATGAGAACAATATAGATTATGTGATACAGATTATCTGATCTGTGAAACAGATTATGTTTACTTCGTTTTGAGTTCATATAGAACAATTCTATTGGTCACCATTTGCTAAATAAATGTTAAAGACCTCTGTAACATGCAGCAAAACCAAACAGTTTTTTTTTTTCCTGTTAGGTTTTTTTTTTAATTGTGGTAAGAACACTTAACATGGGAGCTACCCTCTTGACGATTTCTTTAAAGTGCATAGTACAAGACTGTAAACTAGTGGCATGATGTACAGCAGATCTCCAGAAATCGCTCCTCTTGTGTAACTGAAACGTTACACCCACTGAACAATAGCTCCCCAATTCCACCTGTCCCCAGGCCCTGTCAACTGACATTCTGCCCCCTGCCTCTGAGTTTGACGACTTTAGACACCTCATGTATGTGGACTCAGGCAGCACATCCTTCTGTGAATGCCTTATTTCACTTGCATAATGAACTCCCAATTCATCCATATTCCAGTTTTGGAGTACGAATCTAGTATTTTATGGGTTATAGTTTCCTGCATTGATACAGTCTCCAGCTCCACTCTGAACTGCAATTACACTTTTTCAACCAATAGCCCTGTTCAACAAGATGTCCCGAGGGCTTATCTTCAGGCAAAAAGAGAGCAAGTGTGGGTCAGCATTTTATACACTGATTATTATGAAACCACTAAAGGGGCAACTGGGACTGTAGAAAATCTACTGAGACAGGAATAAACTTTCTAAATAGTGTACAGTTTGAAACTATATGTTTTATGTCGAATACCATTGACGGCAATTTTTTATTTCGTTAACTAAAGATCTGTTATAAAACACCTATGTAAAGTGACCAACTAGATTTGTTTTTAATCTAGGCAAAAAGTGCTGTAATGCCTAAGAGTTTACAGTCCCTGGGAGAAGAAAGTTTCTTAATACCACATTGGGGAATCCAGCAAGTCTGTATATCACAACCAAGAATGTAGACTTGACTGGATTGATGGGACTGGCCATCAGATAAGCTTAGGGATTACTTCTACCACGTTTTCCTCACATCAGGAGAGAAGCTGTTTCTAAGAGAGTAGAGAAACAGGGCGTGGAACATGACTGTGTAAGAAGGGAGAGCTCAGAATTCAGTATGCACTATCCATTGGAGAGACAGAGCCCCTGGTGCCCTAAGGGTTACTGGAGGTCTCCACACCACAGAACAAACGTAGGGAGGGTGCACCATTCCTGAGACACAGATACTGTTTCATAACTACCCAGAAACATTCTAGCAAACAATCATCAGCTTTCATATGCAGTCCGGGAGAATTCTCCAAATGTCATCTGACAGTAGGCTGTTGAAAAGAGTGTGTAGTTTCAGAAGAATTCAAACTAGGATTGAATTGAGTTAATCTAAGATTTAAATTAAAATATTACAATTCATCAATGCTCTAAAGAGCCACCAATTTCTTTTTAAAAAAATACAATTAAGAAATGTAAATCTAATGATTAGCTGCAGAATGGAGCAGCTAATGAAGTTCAGACCTAACAGCAGGCAGAGGACAAAAGTCAAATGTTATTCAGGCTCAATTCCTGGAGATGAAACTTCAATCAGGAAGTTTAGCTGTACATATATCTCAGCATAGATGATCCAGATGACTTTAAGAAGATATTAAGGCTCCAATCTGCTGTGGTCTGGTTGACAGAATTAAAGGTCTACCTCCTTCCTGATCACCACAGTCGTGGAGCACACTATTATGTATTATATACTATAATAGCATATTGTTATTATAATATAATAAAATAATATTCATGAATGGTTTTAGAAAAACTCATATATATTAATAGAAATAATTTAAAATATGTTAACTCTAAATCATTTTGTCAATTAGGATTCTCTTTGGCTGCCATAGAGACAACAATACAAAATAAAGTTAAGAGAATGGAATAAACCTTGGAGAAATGTGGAACATACATAAAAATATGAAGTTGGCTTAGGGTTAGTTGGAGCCAGTGGCTTCACCCCGCAATCAGCTATTCAAGATTATTTGCTCTTATCTTGCACTTAAGAATAATTTATCCCCCCGAGAGTGTCCCAAAAACTTCATTTTTGTCTTATTGACTAATATAATCATTTGTCCATATCTGAAAAAGTTACACCAAAGAGAAAAGATTAGAGCCATTAAGCCATTCCTGCACCTGAAAGGAAGAACTACTTGGTAGAGAAAGGATTAATGTGAACAAATAAAATTTAGATTGTTGAATCTGGTTTGACAATCAACAGTGTTTACTATAGACAAATATGTAAAATAGCCTTTCAAAAAGCTGAAAATAAAAGTAATTTCTTTCCTAGAGTGACCTTTAGATGTTATTCTTTTCTAATAGTCCAGTTTGATCTATTTTCTCTTTTTTTAAAATCATGATCATATATCACAATGATAAATAAGAGAAGATTAAATATACACTAAACCACTAGCTAATCCATATATTTCAAATAACGTCAATCCTTTTGTGTTAAACTCAGAAAATTTGGCTGCTAATAAAGAAACATTCTATTGAATACGGCAACATTTTGCATAGTCTTAGAAGACTTAAAACCAGTTCAAGTCTTAAAACCAGTTCAAGCTGGTTTTAGAAAAGGCAGAGGAACCAGAAATCAAATTGCCAACATCTGACTGATCATCGAAAAAGCAAGAGAGCTCCAGAAAAACATATATTTCTATTTTATTGACTATGCCAAAGCCTTTGACTGTGTGGATCACAATAAACTGTGGAAAATTCTGAAAGAGATGGGAATACCACACCACCTGACCTGCCTCTTGAGAAACCTGTATGCCGGTCAGGAAGCAACAGTTAGAACTGGACATGGAACAACAGACTGGTTCCAAATAGGAAAAGGAGTACATCAAGGCTGTATATTTTCACCCTGCTTATTTAACTTATATGCAGAGTACATCATGAGAAATGCTGGGCTGGAGGAAGCACAAGCTGGAATCAAGATTGTCGGTAGAAATATCAATAACCTCAGATATGCAGATGACACCACCCTTATGGCAGAAAGTGAAGAGGAACTAAAAAGCCTCTTGATGAAAGTGAAAGAGGAGAGTGAAAAAGGTGGCTTTTAAAGCTCAACATTCAGAAAACTAAGATCATGGCATCCAGTCCCATCACTTCATGGCAGATAGATGGGGAAACAGTGGCTGATTTTATTTTTCTGGGCTCCAAAATCACTGCAGATGGTGATTGCAGTCATGAAATTGAAAGACGCTTTTTTGAAAGGAAAGTGATAACCAACCTAGACAACATATTAAAAAGCAGAGACATTACTTTGCCAACAAAGGTCCATCTGGTCAAGGCTATGGTTTTTCCAGTGGTCATGTATGGATGTGAGAGTTGAACTATAAAGAAGGCTGAGCACCAAAGAATTGATGCTTTTGAACTGTGGTGTTGGAGAAGACTCTTGAGAGTCCCTTGGACTGCAAGGAGATCCAACCAGTCCATCCTGAAGGAGATCAGTCCTGGGTGTTCACTGGAAGGACTGATGTTGAAGCTGAAGCTCCAATACTTTGGCCACCTGATGCGAAGAGCTGACTCACTTGAAAAGATCCTGATGCTGGGAAAGATTGAGGGCAGGAGGAGAAGGGAACGACAGAGGATGAGATGGCTGGATGGCATCATCGACTCAATGGACATGGGTTTGGGTGGACTCTGGGAGTTGGTGATGGACAGGGAGGCCTGGTGTGCTGCGGTACATGGGGTCATGAAGAGTCAGACACGACTGAGTGACTGAACTGAACTAGATTTATGTTTTAAATTCTAGTTGCAGTAGCCATCGGTTTGGTGCAATTAAAATGTGTTCATTGTAAAGTAACTATACTCCAATAAAAATCAATTAAATAAAAAAGCAAACCAACAAATAAATAAAATGTATCTGTTCATATATACCCACATTTTATTATTTTATTTTCTGTTTTGTTGCTTTTTTTCTTTTTTGTGGGAAGACCTTGCTTTGGAGCTTTGTATCTAAGGAATAATTCTCTCTGATTAAACTACAACATAAACCCCAGGACTGAGAAAATTAATTGAATAATACATAAATAATAAAAGTTCTATTCCAGAAAACATATATATTTTAGTAATTGGTAATACATAAACAATTCAAAATAATAGAATTCAGAAGTACAAGTCCCAAAATGTAGCATTAGCACCCTTGACCCCTGGCTCTTGAACTATCTATCTATTTACCTATCTATCTATCTATCAGTCATCCATAATCTTTCCTTTTGCAAGACATCTTGTTAGAGGTTACAGTTATACAAAGACAAATATGACTCTGACCAACCATCCCTGAAAATAAAAAGCACACATCATTTTAAGCATCAAACAAGATGCTTAACCAAATGAAACAAAACAAAATGAAAGTCCAACAAAATAACTTTGGAAAAGAGAGATGATAAACTCCAGACTATGTGATGACATGTAAGATATATGTATTTAATCAAGAGCTGATCAGGAGAGAATTTTAGAACAAAACACTTTCTTTGCAAACTGACGTGCTGTCGGAGACGGCCTATTCTTTGTGCTCAGTCGCTTAGTCTTGGCCAACTCTTTGCGACTCCATGGACTGTAGCCCACCAGGCTCCTCTGTCCATAGGACTTTCCAGACAAGAATACTGGAGTGAGTTGCCATTTCCTTCAAGGTCCCTAATTTGATGGACATTTTATGAAAGATTTTTCATATATTTTTATAAAGAAACAGACTTCCCAGGTAGCTCAGCGGGAAAAATTTCTGCCTACCAATGCAGAGGATGTGGGTTCGATCCCTGGGTCAGAAAGATCCCCTGAGGGAGGAAATGGCAACCCACTCCAGTATTCTTGCCTGGAAAAGCTCATGAACAGAAGAGCCTGGTGGGCTACAGTCCATGGGGTCGCAAAGAGTCAAACAAAAGTGAGTGACCGAGTGAGTGACCGAGCGCAGAGCATATAAAGAAAAACTCTGCTTAAATGGCATTCATTTAAATTAATAAAAACTAGCCCCTGGAAATTAGCAGTGCTTAAATATTTATTCAATGATATTTTATCCACATATGCAAAATAAGACACTTAACATGTCAAATAATCCAGCTTTCTGTTTTGTTTAAAAAAAAAAATCAGTTTCATTGGAATACAACCATACTAACTTGTTTACATATTGTCCAAACTGCAGATGTTTTCAAGTTCTTAAGGCAGACTGAGTAATTGCAAGAGACTTGACCTGCAAAATTGAAACTATTTCCTACCTAGTCATTTACAGGAAAAGTTTACCATTATCTGATTTATATTCATGTGGTGTAGTGTTTTTAATTAATATGTATAGGACATTTTACTTAAAAATTAAATTACACATATTTGATCAATAGATGAATAAACACACGCACAAATATACAAAAATCTACACAGCAGCAGTCATCTTGCACTACATTATCTTGCTTATCTGTGGGTCAATAAATTGCTATGGCTGACTAAAATGTTAGCCTTTTTATTAAAAGACAGCTTAAATTTTTTTTTAATTACTTATTTATTTGGCTACACAGGTTCTTTGTAGCAGTGTGTGAATTCTTAGTTGTGGTAGGTAGGATCTAGTTCCCTGACCAGGAGCTGAACTTGGACCCCCTGCTTTAGGAACACAGAGTCTTAACCACCCGACAACAAGGAAGTCCCAAGACAATTTAAATTTTTTATATTTGCATAAAATATATGTTAGGTTGGCCAAAAAAGTTCATTTGGGTTTTCTCCTAATATGTTATGAAAACATCTGAAAGAACTTATAGCTCACTCTAATGTCTTATGGAAAATCTGAAGGAATGTTTTGACTAACTCCTTATACGTTCATGTTAATTATATACATATATTTTCCCCTAGTGTATTAAGGATTTTCCTCACAGTATTATCCTCAGAATGGGTCTCTGCATCTCTTTATATAAAATATGCTCATCATGTAGCTATGTTTCCTAGTTTGCTTCTGAAGAATGAAGAAGGAATTTAAACAGACTGTGAAGACATATAGTGTAATAGACATGTAGTGTCTGGCATCCAGTGTACTGTGTAATAAACACATACTATAATATTCGGGAGATGTTTTAGGTTTACTGTGAAGTTGAATAGAAAATGCACATAGTTCCCATATTCCCCTCACCCCCACACATGCAGAGCGTCTTCTGCTGTCAATATCTCCCATCAGAGTAGAATATTTGTTATAATTATGAACCTATAGGGATATGTAATTATCACCCAAAGTTCATAGTTTACATTAGGATTTACCATTGGGTGCTTTACATTCTGTTGACTTTGACAAATGCTTGTATGTGTATCCACCATTAGAGTATCATGTAGAGTTGTTTCATGCCCTAAAAATCCTCTGTGCTCCACCGATTCATCCCACCCTTCCCCTTAATTCCTGGCAACTATTGATCTTTTTATTCTCTCTCTAGTTTTACATACAGATCTAGAAAATGGCATATAGTTGGTAACCTTTTTGCATTGGCTTGTTTTCCTTACAATATGGATTTAAAATTCCTCTCTCTTTTTTTTTTTAAATGACTTGATAGCTCACTTGTTTAATTCCTGAGTAATATTCCACACTTTATCCTTTCACCTACTGAAGGACATCTTGGTTGATTCCAAGTTTTAGCAAATGTGAATAAAGTGCCATAAATATCCATGTACAGGTTTTCATGGGGACAGAAATTTTCCTAATTTCCTTTTAATAATTTTTTCATATCTATTTTTAAAAATGCTTTCATTCATACCCTTCAACATCTTTTTTAACAGATGATCATTCCTGGAATATGTAGCTTAGATTTAATAGAAAAATAATGGTTTTTATTTTTTAGACATATTTCATTTGTTATATTCTGTAAATCCATGTTTTTAATAATTAGAAAACCTGGCATAAATAGTTTTGCAAACAAACAAAGCTGGCTTTTTGTAAAAATATATTTGCACGGTTGAGAGGAACATGTGCTCATATATTAGAGAGTATTATGGCAGGTTCAGAGTGTTCTGTTTTGCAGAAGAAATGGAAAGCTGCAGTTGTTTCATTTTACAACACATCCAGCATGGCTGTGCTATGATAGAGACTACTTAATACCCATCACACTTCTGCCAGGGGGTCATCAGCTCCCTTTACATCTGAGTAAACATGAGACAAATAGCAAAGCAAGGTCTTGAATAGTCAGAGGATTTGCTTATGCCAGAGTCTATATTGTACTCACTACAACACACTCCCTCTTTACTGAAGAAAACTTACAATTTTTAAAAGAAACATTTAAAAAATATGATCAGCAATTTAATTTAGTAGTGTTATAGTAAGCATCACTTGTAAAGCAATAAAACTAACCATATAATGACTTAAACTAAGGTTCTTTCTTCCTTTATTGATTCATTTTTTTGTCCTTGGAATCTCTGAGTATCTATTTCTTAGGCTCCTGTCTTAGTGTTGGAGGTACAGTTAGGAATGATCCAGGAAAAGAAGCTTCTATCTGGATGAAGTTCATGTTCTAGGGAAGGGGCATAGTGAACAGACAAGGTAAATTAGGAGAATATATAGTATACTAGATAAACAAAAGGGCTAAGTAGAAATGAAAGCAGATAAGGAGGGTAGTTAGTATTCTCATGGAGCAGGAAGCACAAAGTTTTATACAGAATGTTCAGAAAAGTCCAACTGAGGAGATAGTGGGTAAATAAATCACTAAGATGAGGAGTGAGCCCTGAAGTTATCAAACCAAAGAAAAGCTTAGGTCAAACAAATCTGTTAGCCGGAAATGCTCAAGGGACAACAAGGCATCCTTCACGGCTGCAGTGCAGAGAGGTGGAAAGCAGGAGAAGGAGGGGAAGGGGCAGGTGGGAAGGCAGAGGAGGGGAAGGGGAGGAAAGGAAGAGAAAGATACGGTGATTGATGGCAATGATCACGAGTGTGTCTGTGTGTTTACTTGTGCACATGGGGGCAGATTTCAGGTTATTTGGCTTTTACAAGGTCTGAAATGGGAAGTATTGGACAGATTTAATGAGGAACAATGTGACTTTACTTACATTTTAAAGACTTAATCTACTTTATGTGTTGAGATTAGAATGCCGGGGTGATGATGGGAAAAAGGGAGACATATTAAGAACTATTGTAAAATTCAGTGTCCTCTGGATTATAGCAAGTTTACAAAGCATGTAGTGATTGGTCAGGCAATTTGGGCTGTAAGGAAAAGAGATTCATGGTAGTTATGCTAAATGGACTTTCATGGAAATAAAGGAAGAAGAGCCGTGGCAGGGTTATAATAGATCTGGTGATGGCAGTGATGGGAGTTCATAGGTCTCCAGAAATGACCTGGCTACTTCCTTTTTCTTTGTACCTTTTCCAATTAATATTAGATTATGTCATTAACCTCCTGTCTCTGTGTATAGGTTTATTTCACTCAGAATTTCTGCTTATTTACAATTTATCTTGTTTATGGCTGATTGTTAACACCTATAAACTCTTAGTGACAGATTTTCAACTTCCGCTGAGTAAAGTCCTATTCTTATTTTCCTGTTAAAACTTCTAAGGGGTCAAAATATTCTATGAACATCAGCAATGATCCCACAGTCTGTTATCTTTTGGATTACTCTGGCAAAGGGCGTAGATGGTGCTGTGTGTGACAAATGGTAATTTCCCAGGGCAGGTCTTCCAGCAGCAGTGAGGTGAGGGATGCTGTGACTCTTAGGTGCTGCACAATTGTCAGGCATCGTGATATATGCTGGCTGGTATTATCTTCACCCTCATAGAAAGCATGGGGAAACTAAAGCTCTGAGAATGCCATGCAGTTAGAACATTTTGCAGCCACATTTCAAGTTTCTATCTGATGCCAAAAATGACACAGATTCTTCCACTCAGTCATATTGCCCTATATTTAGGAATGCAAGTGGATACACAGCTTTCATTCAAAGAATTCATTGAGTATTACTATGTGTGATGCACTAGGCTAGAAATAGATGAAAACAACAAGAACAAAAACAAAAACACTACTGCCTTTCCCTGCAAGAATCATGGCATCTATTAAAGAACTTTGCATTTTTTATACTTTAATAAATGCTGTGATATTTTTATAACAGGGTACTACAAGACCACAGGAGGATGTGGCTTATTCCACTGACATTTTACAGATGAAAGTGTGGAGAACGTTGGGAAAACTTTTCCAAAAGTCATGGTGCTAATGTTGAGCTCGATGAAAAATTAGGTCTACTTACATCAAGGATGGTATCTGTATGTGCAACAGACGACAACCATGTCATCTTAACAGAATGCATGGGAAATTGGCATACTTGGATCTTAATGCGGATTTTGAGAAACATTAAGAGTTAGGCATAAAAATATAGGCAGAACAAGAATGTGGAGGCATTTGATTTAGTTCCGAATGCATTAAAGTCATTGAGGAAAGGATAATTTGACTAGATCCCTCTTTCTGTTGTTGTAAATAGAGGTTTATCAATTCTAGTACTTAAAAGTAGCTTTGTTTATATTTATTTACCTACTATTTCTATTTTATTGGTTTTTCATCTTTCTTTTTTACTATTCTTTGCTTACATTTATTTGGTTTGCCATTTTTAGGAAGGGGGCCTTCTAAAGTAAGCTACTTACATTATTAATTTTAGACCTTCAACCTTTTTCAATGTGAACATTTAAAGCATATAAACACACATACACACTTGCATGATTTAAATATCTTATGTGCAAGCAATAAAAAAAATTGGACACACATGTATAGGTTTATATTCTAATTTTAGAATTTATAATTGCTATTTGCAAGAGATTCTGTCCAACCACATTACTTTGCCAACAAAGGCCAAAGCTATGGTTTCTCCAGCAGTCATGTATGGATGTGAGAGTTGGACTATAAAGAAAGTTGAGTGCCAAAGAATTGGTGTTTTTGAATTGTGGTGTTGGAGAAGACTCTTGAGAGTCCTTGGGACAGCAAGGAGATCAAACTAGTCCATCCTAAAGGAGATCAGTCCTTAATATTCGTTGGAAGGACTGATGATGAAGCTGAAACCCCAATACTTTGGCCACCTGTGGCAAAGAACTGACTCATTGGAAAGGACCCTGATGCTGGGAAAGATTGAGGGCAGGAGGAGAAGCGGACAAAGGATGAGATGGTTGGATGGCATCACTGACTCGATGGACATGAGTTTGAGCAGGCTCCAGAAGTTGATGATGGATGGGGAAGCCTGGCGTGCTGCAGTCCATGGGATTTCAGAGTTGGACATGACTGAGCAACTGAACTGACTGAATTTCTGGATTAAATTACTGGAGGCCTAACACTTTAAATTTCCCTATATTTATATACTACAATATATAAGCCTACAGATAAGGAAGATACATTTATTCATTAATACCTCAATGAGATATTAATGGGAGGCTATGTTCCTCCCATACAATTATTGTAATTAATCCTCATAACAACCCCAGTATGTAGACAGTTTCCCCATGTTAGGATTGAGTAGACTATAGGTTAGAGAGCTCAAGTAACTTCCTGAAAATTATACACAGAGTAAATGATAGAATTAGAATTCAAGCTTATGAAGTACAATACCAGTCCCTGTAATCTTCACTATTACCTTTGGGGACTGTGGAGAGGGTGATTAAAGAGTGTGAAATGAGCTTGAGTTGGCAAGAGTGAGTGGCAGACACAAGTGATTTGTTTTCGAAAGGTTTCTCTTGACTAAATTATGAGATAGACAATAAATCTGTATACAGATATTAATAATATATGTGAATAATATATTGTGCAATAATAACAGAAGGATAATAAATAATAATTAACAGGATGATAAGAAATAGCATAATAATGATAATAAATAGGCATACTTATGTGCTTAGATCTGAAACTAGTCTTATTATTTTACACACAGTTTCCCTCTATCATGTCTATGGTTAATGCTAAGCCACCACATACAGTTTCTTACATTGTGTAATAAATACTTTGGGGGCACTTTTACATTAATATTCTGTGAATAGACCCCATCGGCTTTGTATGGAACTGTACCATCAAATTCCAATGCTAGTCCTTGGCTAAGAGGAGACTCTGCCTTGGGCCCTCCGGTGTAATAAACTGCACTCCACTATCTGCATTGTCCTTCTGAGTGAGTTTGTTTCCCGGAACGCGTGGCTATAACATTTGGTGCATGGGCCGGGAAACTCCTCACTTTGAGGAGACAGGTCTCATTTGAGGCCACCCCGAGGCTTTGTAGCTTGAATCTCCTAGAGGAGGGAAGGCGCCTCGCCCCTCTGGAAGGATTCTGCTTCTCAACGCCCGGACCTTTCACGTCAGCAGGTAGTGGACGGCAGCAGGGGAACTAAGCGCTCAGTTGCAGGTATTGTCCCTTGATCCATCACACGAGAGCAAAGAAGACGTACCACGCTGACCCGGAGGACGCCGAGTGGACCACCCAGAAGGACCCCACCGACCCACGGGACACCAAGATCATTCTGAGGAGGAAGAAGAAAACTAGGTCCCAGACGAGCCCTCTACAGGATGGAGCTGGGTAAACGACTCCTGCTGCTCGGCCTCACCAATGCAATTCTGAACTTGGGTATGTGGGGCTATGCCCCTGTCAGTAATAGACAGACTCCCCTGGTGGGTATCGTCACTCCGTTATGGGGACTTTAACAACAGAAAGGAACTTTCCTCTCTCTCACCAACCATAACCTTTCTTTGCCCTCTGGTGTTAGAAGAAGCCATCAATGGGCCAGGGACATAGGGTTACATTTAACATGAACACCAGCCTTACGGAGATAACAAAGGCTTATACCTCATATATGAGAATTAAAAAGGAAAAGGGCTCCCTTACAAAAGGGGGACAGGCCTCCCGGTGCCTTGAGCAATACTACCAGGTCTGGGATGAATATTTCTGGATGACTCCTGAGAAAGGACAGTTGATTGCCCCTGCTACTATTTGCCGGGAACAAAAAGAACAGAAAGTTGGATTTGGAAACCATCCCCTAGACCCAAAAGAATTGTTATTTGTCCCCTGAACAAAGTAAACAAATCTTGGAAGTTACCTATCACCCCAATCAGTCTGCTTAGAGGCCCGGTTCTGACTGGAAATATAATCCTGGAATCCGCTGGGTAGCCCCCAATGGGACCCAGTGGCTCTGTGGGCTTAACTTATGGCCATGGTTACCAGTTGTCTGGGTGCGGCATTGCACATTAGGATTTGCTTTCGCCAATGGCAGAATTAAGCCTAGCCTACACCAGCCTCCAGTAAACCTGCCTTATCTGCATGCAAGATGGACATGATCTGTGTTCCAATGGTATGACTATCTTGCTGCCTTGTTTATACCCTCTGTAGGGACAACGGATATCATGGTTAAGGTAGAGGCCTTAACTAATTTCATTAAACAGGCCCTCTTATACAGTACTAAAGCCACTCAAGCTTTGAACGAAGAACAGATTCAGATGAGGAAGGCAGTAATTCAAAATAGGGTGGCATTAGACATACTCACAGCAGCCCAAGGAGGGACTTTGGCAAATGGTGTGTACATCCCTGACCTGTCTGAAGATGTATCTGCTGCCTTGGAAGATATGCAAAATCAAGTGGAAGCCATGTCTAATGAACTGTTGTTATAATAATCTTGATCACACTGCTTTGTGGGCCCTGCTTCCTACAATGCCTTGTGAATTTTGTAACCCAGAGGTTGATAGCATTCTCTCATGTGGGTGGCAGGAGGGCTAAGGTACAATATATCTCAATAAATGATGCTCGTTATGGAAACTAAGAACATCAAGAGTGGGGAATGAAGAAGGAATTCATAGGGCCTGGACTCCATCTCAGGCCTGTCTGTGCTGATCGTGCATGGCCACCTCTCCAGTGGACTCTGAACTCTGTGCTAAGCGCCTGTGGGAATGACAATGGAAGGATAAGACCCCCTCTGGGCAGGGGAATCTTGAAGAAGAGAAAACAGACACTAATCACCCCTGCCTCCGGACACTATCTATCAGAATGTAAGCACAGGCTTATCAGTTATTAACTATTTGGAATGTAACTGCGGGCTTATTGATTATTGACTGTTTGAACACATAACACGTGAATGATGGGGTTATTGTAGTTGTATTTACCCTTCCTTTGTTTATGTAAGTCTCAAGGGAATTGGGGTAGTGGGTTTGGACACATGGGTATAAAAGATTTTCACAAATGCTGGTCGGGGTCCTTGGCTAAGGGGAGACTCTGCCTTGGGCCCGCCGGTGTAATAAACTGCACTCCACTATCAAAAAAAAAAAAAAAAATTCCAATGCTAGCCCTAATCATAAATATCAAAGCATGACTGGAATTATTTTTTTAAGCACTTTCCTCTAAAAACACATCATTCATGATTATTTTAAAAGACTATATAATGTACCAAATCAATATCAGAAAAGAAATAAAAATAATTGAAGATAATACAACTTTGGCAGATAAAATAATTCGAAAGACACTGAAAACGACAGTCCTCATTTTTAGGCCTAGAGATTAAAAGGTCTGGACAGGTGGCTGAGGGGGCTATGAGAGAGAGGGTCACAGCAGTGATAGCTCTTCCACTCCAAGCATTCTCATTTTCTTTCTTGAAAAAGGTGACTTTGTTAAAATAATGAAATAGCAGTGGTCAGTGTTTGCAACTGTCCGTTTATTGCCCTCTACTCCCTCTCAACCAAACTTCA
Source organism: Cervus canadensis (assembly GCF_019320065.1). Lineage (NCBI taxonomy): Eukaryota > Metazoa > Chordata > Mammalia > Artiodactyla > Cervidae > Cervus > Cervus canadensis. The sequence goes on along the minus strand of NC_057408.1, from coordinate 26,274,726 downwards.
GTCGGACTAGTCTACCTACAGGTCCCTGGCTCTGGAGCACACCCCCTTACCAGCTTTTCCATAAGGGAGGTGGAGCACTCCCACTTTCCAGCTTTTCCTAAAGATTGACTGACCACAGTAAGATGCGTTTCCCATCAGAATCCCCAGGTCATTACCATGTGGCTGTCCAACTTTTCCTGAAAAATATCTGTCAATTTTTGCTTATCCTTTCTTGTTCAACTTTTTCTTTTAAAAGCCTTTTTCTGTTTGATTTTGAGACAGGGGCATGTTTGTGAAGTTGGAGCATGCTCCCTACAATAAACCACCTGCACTGCAGGAAATCACTAGGAGGGGAAGATCCCCTGGAGAAGGAAATGGCAACCCACTCCAGTGTTCTTGCCTGGGGAATCCCAAGGACAGCGGAGACTGGTGGGATACAGTTCCTGGGGTCTCAAGAGTTGGACCCGACTGAGTGACTAAACCAACCAACCAACCTTAAGAAAAAAAAAGTCATGCTTCTGGATGCAGTCTCCCCTAATCTAAGTCTGGATTTGTTTTTAATTGGACAATCTAAATCCAAACTCTATCCTATCTGGCATAAAAATACAAGCTTCCTATCTGCCCCAAGACTGTCTGAAATGTCTGCCCCAAGCCTTGTCTTATTAGTAGATGCCATTGGTTTGGTTTTTAACTTCCTTTCTGAGCATTTCTTGGATTTTAATATATCTCTCTCATCCAGCTCTTCAATGTTTTGTATAGTATATTTTTCCTCAAAGAGAACAAAATACTCTTTTTCCTTAAAGGAGAAACTCATTCACTTTTTTTTTGTTAGTCCTCTCTGGAACATTTGTATTTTTACAATAGACTGTAATAAGACACTAGACATGGAGAGGAAACATTACATTAAGAATGTGTCCTCACTTCTTCCAAATATGGCAAGCGATAACATACTGCTATAATTAATTGAAAATATCAGTAAAAACAGTGAACAAATGGAGTCCTAAAAGTTTAAAAAAATGATAGTGGAGGAGAAACCAAAAGCAATGTTTTGGTTTTTTTTTTTTTTCCTTAATTAACTTTCACAGTAAAATAATTTACACCCCATAAATACAAAAGGACTAAAAACTTTAAGTAAGAAAGAAATAGTCCTGTGTTTCAGAATTTCTTCTAATTCACTGTCAGAAGGCAAACAAAGTTTTAGAAAATAGTCCCTATGACACCATTGCATAATGAGAGGCATATGTCATTCATTATACATTTGTCCAAACTCAGAATGTACAATACTGAGGGTGAGTGCTCCTGTAAGCCATGGGCTTTGGGTGATAATGCTGTGTCGGTGTTGGTTCATTGATTGTGAGGCGTGTGACCCTCTGGGGATGCTGATAATGGAGGAGGCTGCATATCCAGGGGAGCACCATGTATTTGGCAAACCTCTGTACCTTTCTCCCAAATTTGAGTGTACCTAAAAAATCCTGAAAGATGATGCTCTGAAAGTGCTGCACTCAATACGCCAGCAAATTTGGAAAACTCAGCAGTGGCCACAGGACTGGAAAAGGTCAGTTTTCATTCCAGTCCCTAAGAAAGGCAATCCCAAAGAATGCTCAAACTACCGCACAATTGCACTCATCTCACACACTAGTAAAGTAATGCTCAAAATTCTCCAAGCCAGGCTTCAGCAATACGTGAACCGTGAACTTCCAGATGTTCAAGCTGGTTTTAGAAAAGGCAGAGGAACCAGAGATCAAATTGCCAACATCTGACGGATCATCAAATAAGCAAGAGAGCTCCAGAAAAACATCTATTTCTGCTTTATTGACTATGCCAAAGCCTTTGACTGTGTGGATCACAATAAACTGTGGAAAATTCTGAAAGAGATGGGAATACCACACCACCTGACCTGCCTCTTGAGAAACCTGTATGCCGGTCAGGAAGCAACAGTTAGAACTGGACATGGAACAACAGACTAGTTCCAAATAGGAAATGGAGAACGTCAAGGCTGTATATTGTCACCCTGCTTATTTAACTTATATGCAGAGTACATCATGAGAAACGCTGGGCTGGATGAAGCACAAGCTGGAATCAAGATTGCCAGGAGAAATATCAATAGCCTCAGATATGCAGATGGCACCACCCTTATGGCAGAGAGTGAAGAGGAACTAAAAAGCCTCTTGATGAAAGTGAAAGAGGAGAGTGAAAAAGTTGGCTTAAAGCTCAACATTCAGAAAACTAAGATCATGGCATCTGGTCCCATCACTTCATGGGAAATAGATGGGGAAACAGTGGAAGCAGTGTCAGATTTTATTTTTTTGGGCTCCAAAATCACTGCAGATGGTGACAGCAGCCATGAAATTAAAAGACACTTACTCCTTGGAGGAAAGTTATGACCAACCTAGACAGCATATTAAAAAGTAGAGACATTACTTTGCCAACAAAGGTCCGTCTGGTCAAGGCTATGGCTTTTCCAGTTGTCATGTATGGATGTGAGAGTTGGACTGTGAGCAAAGCTGAGCACCGAAAAATTGATGCTTTTGAACTGTGGTGTTGGAGAAGACTCTTGAGATTCCCTTGGACTGCAAGGAGATCCAACCAGTCCATCCTGAAGGAGATCAGTCCTGGGTGTTCATTGGAAGGACTGATGCTGAAGCTGAAACTCCAGTACTTTGGCCCCCTCATGGGAAGAGTTGACTCATTGGAAAAGACCCTGATGCTGGGAGGGATTGGGGGCAGGAGGAGAAGGGGGCAACAGAGGATGAGATGGCTGGATGACATCACTGACTCGATGGGCATGAGTTTGAATAAACTCTGGGAGTTGGTGACGGACAGGGAGGCCTAGCGTGCTGCGATTCATGGGGTCGCAAAGAGTCGGACACGACTGAGCGACTGAACTGAACTGAACTGAAAATGGCTTAAAAAGAGTCTGAAAGAATAAAACAAAGTAACAAAAGACTCAGTATCAGTGACAGAAGCTAAATACTACACTGCCCACTTGGTGAAATAAAGAGGCTACCTCAGAGGCTGTTGGAGAATGCACCCACCCGCATGGGTAGAATCTCTTCTGTATGTAAGCAGACCTGTCATATTTGAAACTAAAACACTAAAATGGCTACTGTGTTATCTATTATGGAAAATTTATCAAGTCATATCTAGAAACCTTGCAAGATGCTGGGAAATCATGTCAGCTATTGTTCCTTGGATCCAATTCTAATAAAATGCAAAGCTTACTTTTACATTTTATTGGATGTTTACTTTTACATGTTGTAAAGTTTTGTGTTGAGGGAAAAAACCATGAGAATTATTCTGTCCTTCATTTTCTATATTTTTTTTCCTCTGAATTCTCCTATGATACTATCAAAGAATGAGAGTGTATTAGTGATTGAGACAGAATGAAAGATGTCATGATGAGCAACCAAAAATATTATAAATATATTTTGAATTAAAATGTAAAAAGAAGGGACCATATGCTAATGTAAGACTTTTCAAAATGGCTATAGCAAATATTAATATTTATAATGTTTTTGTCTGCCCAAAGCATGCTTCCTCTAAACTGATTATGTTCATTTAAAAATTTATATGATCAATCTTATATTTGTTTTTATGATTGAATGAGGACATATGGGGGAACTATATGTTTATTTTACCTCAAGGTATATTTTTAAAGTTGTTGTATTATTAATACTTACTACAATTTGGCAAGACTAATACAGAAAATAATGAATTAATTGTTTTCTTGTAAAGCCCGAAAGAAACTCTTAAAGATATGTGTGTTAACGTCTCAATACTTTATTTTCTTAGTGATGGTGGATTTTGTCTGTTAGGATGACGAGCCCCACAGATTCATCCTTATTGGGATAATAATGGAAGCTTTTATCCAAAATCCAAGAGGGTTATCTTTAGGACCTTGTAATGTTGTAGAATGCTTGTAAATGTTATAGAATTTCCATTTACTAGAACACAGTTGAGACACTCATGGAAACAGTAGTGAAATGCATTTCAGTAGTCAATTAACTAAATAATTCAATGTGAAACCCAAATACATTGAAGCTGCAGGTTCCATTTTATACCTGCAGAATATTTTTTGTTCTTCTTTTTTCCCTCATACTAAAGCCATGGTTTTTATTCCCACTGTACAGATACTATATATACACGGATCAGAAATACATATATATTTTTTGCATCAGCAGTTTTCATGTTTAGACATTGCGTTTTTTACTGATGGTCGTATCTTCCATTCTCAGTGACTAAAAAAACTTCTTACTGAAAACACTGTCCTCTCTCTGAGGAACGTGGGTGGTGTCTATCTAACAAATTACCCCTAGTTGCAACTCCACCCAAACACATCATATTCTTTTTCCCATCAAAGCTAGTCACTACAGACAGGGTTTCATGAGCAATGGCCCTTTCTTAGAAGGACCCTGCACTCCATGCAAGGGGTTTCCCTGATGGTTCAGTCGTAAAGAATCGACCTGCAATGCAAGAGACGCAGGTCTGATGCCTGGGTCGGGGGAGTCCCTGGAGGAGAAAATGGCAACCCACTCCAGTATTCTTGCCTGGAAAATCCCATGGATAGAGGAGCCTAGGGGGCTAGAGTCCATGGGGTCACAGAGTGGACATAACTGAGTGAGTAAACATGCACATTTTGATGCAATACTCTGCTATAGCCAACTTTAAATTCTTAACAATGTTTGAACAAAAGGCCCAATATTTTCATTTTTACCAGGTCTCACAAAATACAAAAATCATTCTGAGGGTATTAGACTATTTTGACTAACGAAAATTCTATCCTCACTATTTTCCTCAAATTTTCTCCATGCCACAATTCATGTTTAGAAAATATAAAACAAAAATACTCTCCAGAATTCTATACTACTTTTTCAACTTCTATGTGTATCTTCTTGCAATATCCTAATTGGGCTCCTAGAAACTTCAATACATGGCATCATGTATTGCAACATACTGTTTTTATTCACACTGTTATCAGTCTGCAGTGCTTCTTACCCTATTTCTGTGTCCAAGTCTGTCAAATACAATCCTAAATGACACTTCTTAATGTATCTTTATCTGATTTCCATGCTAAAGGTCCGTCTCCTTGATCCCTATTTTCCAGCAACAGGAATCATTGCATATCAGTTTTATCATTGCATTAGAATATCTATTAGTGAATGCATTTTATGCTAGGTTCTTCTAAATATGAGAGGCCTTATTTCTTGCTTTTAAACAGCTTAGCTCACCTCCAATGTTGGATTAAGAATTCAGGTTACTTCTGTCTTGCATCTCTGCTTTCTGGAAAACGAGTGACTTGTTTGTGGCTGAAGAGAAAGGAAATGAATGGCTTTGCAGAATATTTTTTAAGTCAAGTCTTGGAAGTGGTTTATATCACTTTCACTCAAAACTTACTGGTCAGTGTTGGGTCATTTGGTCCTCAATATAATTGAAGAAGAAGACTTCTTATATTCCTAGGAAGAGGACATGATGTGGTTAATTTATGCCACATTCACCTCTCCCAAACTTGAAGAGGGAGAATGTATATAATTCACTGTTCATTCCTCTGTAGTACCTGAGCCAAATCTTAGGACTGTAGGACTTAATATTTGTTGACTGGATGATTCAGTGTATCTACAATGCTCAGTTCAGTTCAGTTCAGCAGCTTCAGTCGTATCGGACTCTTTGTGACCCCATGGACTGCAGCACGCCAGGCTTCCCTGTCCATCACCAACTCCCAGAGCTTAATCAAACTCATGTCCTTTGAGTCAGTGATGTAATGCAACCATCTCATTTCTGCTGTCCCCTTCTCCTCCCACCTTCAATCATTCCCAGCATCAGGATCTTTTCAAATGAGTCAGTTCTTCACATCAGGTGGCCAAAGTATTAGAATTTCAGCTTCAGCGTCAGTCCTTCCAGTGGATATTCAGGACTGATTTCTTTTAGTATGGACTGATTGGATCCACTTCCTGTCCAAGGGACTCTTCTTCAACACCACAGTTCAAAAGCATCAATTTTTCGGCACTCAGCTGTCTTTATGATCAAACCCTCAAATCCATACATGACTGCTAGAAAACCATAGCTTTGACTAGATAGACATTTGTTGGCAAAGTAATGTTTCTGCTTTTTAATATGCTATCTAGGTTGGCCATAGCTTTTCTTCCAAGGAGCAAGCGTCTTTTTTAATTTCATGTAGATGGTGACCATCTACAATGATTTTGGAGCCAAAAATAAATAAATAAATAAAGTCTGTCACTGTTTCCATTGTTTTCCCATCTATTTGCCATGAAGTTATGGAACTGGATGCCATGATCTTAGTTTTCTGAAGGCTGAGATTTAAGACAACTACTTCACTCTCCTTTTTCACTTTCATCAAGATACTCTTTAGTTCTTCTTCACATTCTGCCATAAGGGTGGTGTCAACTCCATTATCTGAGGTTATTGATATTTCTCCTGGCAATCTTGATTCTAGCTTGTTCTTCATCCAGCCCAGCATTTTGCATGATGTACTCTTCATATAAGTTAAATAAGCAGGGTGACAATGTACAGTCTTGACATACTCCTTTCCCAATCTGGAACCAGTCTGTTTTCCATGTCCAGTTGTAACTGTTGCTTCTTGACCTGCATACAGATTTCTCAGGAGGCAGGTAAGGCAATCGGGTATTCCCATCTCTTGAAGAATTTTCCACAGTTTGCTGTGATCCACACAGTCAGAGACTTTGGCATAGTCAGTAAAGCAGAAGTAAAGTTTTTCTGGAATTCTTTTGCTTTGTCTATGATTCAACGGATGTTGGCAATTTGATCTCTGGTTCCTCTGCCTTTTCTAAATCTAGCTTTTCATGGTTCACGTACTGTTGAATTCTGGCTTGGAGAATTTTCAGCATTACTTTGCTAGTGTGTGAGATGAGTGCAATTGTGCAGTAGTTTGAGCATTCTTTGTCACTGCCTTTCTTTGGGATTGGAATGAAAATTGACCTTTTCCAGTCCTGTGACCACTGCTGAGTTTTCCAAATTTGCTGGCGTATTGAGTGCAGACTTTCACAGCATCATCTTTTAGGATTTGAAATAGCTCAACTGGAATTCCATCACCTCTACTAGCTTTGTTTGTAGTGATGCTTTCTAAGGCCCACTTTACTTCACATTCCAGGATGTCTGCTCTAGGTGAGTGATCACACCATCATGGTTATCTGGGTCGTGAAGATCTTTTTTGTACACAGAGGACCTGTATAGTTTCTCTGTGTATTCTTGCCACCTCTTGTTAATATCTTCTGCTTCTGTTAAGTTTATACCATTTCTGTCCTTTAATGTGCCCATCTTTATATGAAATGTTCCCTTGGTATCTCTAATTTTCTTGAAGAGATCTCTAGTCTTTCTCACTCTATTGTTTTCCTCTATTTCTTTGCACTGATCACTGAGGAAGGCTTTATTATCTCTCCCTGCTGTTCTTTGGAACTCTGCATTCAAATGGGTATATTTTTCCTTTTCTCCTTTGCCTTTCATGTCTTTTCTTTTCTCAGCTATTTGTAAGGCCTCCTCAGACAACCATTTTGCCTTTTGCATTTCTTTTTCTTGGGGATGGTCTTGATCCCTGTCTCCTGCACAAGGTCAGGAATCTCTGACCATAGTTCATCAGGCTCTCTCTATTGGATCTAATACCTTGAATCTATTTCTCACTTCTACTGTATAATTGTAAGGATTTGATTTAGGTCATATCTGAATGGTCTAGTGGTTTTCCCCACTTTCTTCAATTTAAGTCTGAATTTGGCAATAAGGAGTTCATGTTCTGAGCCATAGTCAACTCCCAGTCTTGTTTTTGCAGACTGTATAGAGCTTCTCCATCTTTGGCCACAAAGAATATAATCAATCTGATTTCAGTATTGACCATCTGATGATGTCCATTTGTAGAGCATTCTCTTGAGCTGTTGGAAGAGGGTGTTTGCTATGACCAGTGCATTCTAGGCAAAACTCTGTTAGCCTTTGCCCTGCTTCATTTTGTACTCCAAGGCAAAATTTTCCTGTTAATCCAGGTAGCTCTTGAATTCCTACTTTTGCATTCCAGTCCCCTATAATGAAAAGGACATCTTTTTTGGATATTTGTTCTAGAAGGTCTTGAAGGTCTTCAGAGAACCATTCAACTTCAGCTTCTTCATTACTGGTCAGGACATAGACTTGGATTACTGTGATATGGAATGGTTTGCTTTGGAAACAGAGATCATTCTGTCGTTTTTGAGGTTGCATCCAAGTACTGCATTTCGGACTCTTTTGTTGACTATGATGGCTACTCCATTTCATCTAAGGGATTCTTGCCCTCTATAGGAGATATATTGGTCATCTGAGTTAAATCACCCATTCCAGTCCATTTTAGCTCACTGATTCCTAAAATGTCAATGCTTACTCTTGTCATCTCCTATTTGACCACTTAGTCCTGACAAAACACGGTCCACTGTTAAGAGAATGGCAAACCACTGCAGTATTCTTGCCTTGAGAACCTCATGAAGAATATGAAAAGGCAAAAGATAGGACACTGCAAGAAGAAATCCCCACACTGATAGGTGCCCAATATGCTACTGGAGATCAGTGGAGAAATAACTCCAGAAAGAATGAAGAGAAGGAGTCAAAGCAAAAACAGTGCTAAGGGTCCTGAAATGTTCATTGTTTGTGTTTACTTTGCCAAACTCACTTCCTGAAATATATTAACAGCACTTCAAAACAATCATTTCTGTTGCTCCTAAATTTAAAAAGTTCAATAAAAGAAATAGAAAAAGAGTTGAAAGAAAAAAGGAAGCCTCATCCTTGGAATTATATTTTGCTTGTATCTGAGAAATTATGCAATTTGGATTTAAAATCCACTTACTATTTTATGTGGGATATTAATTTCTTTAGAAGAGAATAAAATTTGTAAAAAGGGTAGATGGATCTAACTAAATCAAGCAAGTAGCTTATGAGTTACTGGAATAATTTATACAGGATGTAAGATAAGATAAAGTAGTAACTATTGAGACCTGATCCACTAGATGAAGTAAGTTAAATATGAATTTGTGCTGAGCATAGATATAGTGAGAAGAAAAGACTAATAAAGTGTGTTGTATTGATTATACACTAAGTCTACCTGAAACACCACAGCCTCAGTATTTATCATGGACTCACTACATATGAGGAACATGAGATACTCCTAATACTTGATGTTTTAAATCATCCCTCTAGTGGCATCTATTTTTGCCTGAAGTGTCTTTTATTCAAGATACACAAACAAAATGCAAGCTAATTGGCCCATTATATTAAATGCAGGTGTGTGTTTCCCTGCCTCTCTCTGATAAATACAGTATATGTGTTAGTCCCAGGTACCTTCCATCATTTGAGCCTCCTTACTCGGTGCTCAAATTCAACTCTTATCACCACATTGCCAGGAGGAAACCTGGCATATGAAACAGAAGGAGAGAAAAAGAAGATGACCTACGGATACTGTGTAAAACATGATTCATCTAGTGTGGTCCTTCACTCTATTTTCAAGCTATCATGACCATACCCATTTATTTTCAAGCTATGATGACCATACCCATTTCTTTAGTTTTTGGATGTATTTTCTTACATTAAGGAAGAAAAGAGACCCTGGGAATTTGGGGCTCTCCAACAGTACCGTTTAGAAATACTATGAGCACTAGCAATATTGAGAAAAAGTGTCCAGTGAGTTTTAAGAAGTTAATAAATAGCGGGGTCTTGAGTGTCAAATGAAAAATAAAACAATATATCAAATGCTGTTGATAGACTGCATAGGTCAAAAGCATTTCTGAAGATGTCAACAGATATTTCCATGGAATGGTGATGCTAACAACCTGATTGAAGTGAGCAGAGAGAGTAAATCTAAATATGTCTTTTGAGGAATTTTGCTTATAGAGTGGAGGAATTGGGTGGTAGCTTGAAGGGAACAGAGAGCAAAAGGAAGGTGGTCATCAACTGATTTAGTAAAATAATAGAATAGACTGGACTAAGGATGAGGGCTCCTCATAATTTTTACATCAGTAAAATACTTAAAATGGAAATGTTTGAGATCAACTGCTATATGTAAATTACCACCTGCCACTTACTGAGAGATTAAGAAGGACATCTGCTATATTGAGGGCCTTCTTTTAGAAAGCTACTCTACAGAGTAATCTTGGATTATGGCTTCTGAGCTAAAGAGAAATTTCCACTGAGGCTCATTTTTTCCCCCATAACTGTCATTTAATGTAGTCCTGACTTAGCAGGTCTGAGTTTTATCACCTACAGAATAGGCAGATTCCAGACCCTTAGAACTTTAAGTCTCTTTTCTAACGAGATCACAGCTTCAATCATGAGCTTCACTTACAGTGCAGTCACAAGGAATTTGCTTAATGATACATAGTGCATTAGAGGGTGAGATCTCTCCCCACTCAAGTGATGGTCATGGTGGATGCAGCAGAGCTGTGTCCAGCATAAGCCAACTTTCTGGTCTTCTGTTCTTATAATTTCAAAATGTCACTATGTGTGAGAAACCATGTAAAAATTACTTTACACACCTTCAATGCTCTCAACTCTGAGAGATAATATGTTCTTGAGCAAAAATTGCTCTTCCTTGTGGTTGCCTCTGATATTTGACAGCCTTCTACAGACCAGTTTGAGTGCTGGGCCCACATTTCAAACTTCACATGAAATCAGTCAAGATATGTGTCCTCATATCTCACTGTGTTTGCTGCCTTGTTACTCAAGCATTTCAGTCCTCAGTCGTGTCCAACTCTTTGTGACCCCGTGGACTGAAGCACGCCAGTCTTCCCTGTCCATCATCAACTCCAGGAGCTTGCTCAAACTTAACGTCCATTGAGTCAGTGATGCCATCCAACCATCTAATCCTCTGTCATCCCCTTCTCCTCCTGCCTTCAGTCTTTCCCAGAATCACGGTATTTTCCAATGAGTCAGTTCATCACATGAGGTGGAAAAAGTACGGGATCTTCAGCTTTAGCATCAGTCCTTCCAATGAATATTCAGGACTGATTTCCTTTAGGATGACTGATTTGATCGCCTTGCTCTCCATGGGATTCTCAAGACTCTTCTCCAACACCACAGTTCAGAAGCATCAATTCTTTAGTGCTCAGCTGTCTTTATGATCCAACTCTCACACTGCACACGACTACTAGAAAAACCACCTCTTTGACTAGATGGACCTTTGTTGGCAAAGTAATGTCTCTGCTTTTTAATATACTATCTAGATTTGTCATAGCTTTTCTTCCCAAGAGCAAGTGTCTTTTAATTTCATAGCTGCAGTCATCATCTGCAGTGATTTTTGGAGTCCCCCAAAATAAAGTCTGTCACTGTTTCCATTGTTTCCTCATCTATTTGCCATGAAGTGATTGGACCAGATGCCATGATCTTAGTTTTTTGAAAGTTTAGTTTTAAGCCAGCTTTTTCACTCTCCTCTTTCATCAAGAGATTCTTCAGTTCCTCTTTGCTTTCTGCCATAAGGGTGGTATCATATGCATATCTAAGGTTATTGATATTTCTCCTGGCAACCTTGATTCCAGTTTGTGCTTCATCTATCCTGGCATTTTGCATGATATACTCTGCATATAAGTTAAATAGGCAGGGTGACAATATACAGCCTTGACATGCTCCTTTCCAATCTGGAACCAGTCAGTTGTTCCATGTCTGGTTCTAACTCTTGCTTCTTGACCTGCACACAGATTTCTAGGAGGCAGGTCAGGTGGTCTGGTATTCCCATCTCTTTAAGAATTTCCCACAGTTTGTTGTGATCCACACAGTCAAAGGCTTTGGCATAGTCAATAAAGCAGAAGTAGATGCTTTTCTGGAATTCTCTTGCTTTCTCTATGATCCAATGGATGTTGGCAATCTGATCTCTGGTTCCTCTGCTTTTTATAAATCCAGCTTGAACATCTGGAAGTTCATGGTTCATGTACTGTTGAAGCGTGGCTTGGAGAATTTTGAGCATTACCTTGCTAGTGTGTGAGATGAGGGTAAATCTTTGGCATTGCTTTTCTGTGGGATTGGAGTGAAAACTGACCTTTTCTAGTCCTGTGACCACTGCTGAGTTTTCCAAATTTGCTGGCATATTGAGTACAGCACTTTAACAGCATCATCTTTTAGGATTTGAAATAGCTCAATTGGAATTATATCATGTCCACTAGCTATGTTTGTAGTGATGCTTCTGGACCCACTTGACTTGGCATTTCAGGATATCTGACTCTAGGTGAGTGATCACACCATCATGATTATCTGGTTGTGAAGATCTTTTCTGTATAATTCTTCTGTGCATTATTGCCACCTCTTCTGAATATCTTCTGCTTCTGTTAAGTTCATACTGTTTCTGTCCTTTATTGAGCCCATTTTTGCATGAAATGTTCCCTTGGTATCTCTAGTTTTCTTGAAGAGATCTCTAATCTTTCCCATTCTGTTGTTTTCCTCTGTTTCTTTGCATTGATCACTTAGGAAGGCTTTCTTATCTCAACTTCATATTCTTTTGATCTTTGCATTCAGATGGACATATCTTTCCTTTTCTCCTTTGCGTTTTACTTCTCTTTTTTTTTTCTCAGCTATTTGAAAGGCCTCCTCAGACTCAGTACCCAAAACAATGCCAACATGAAATCAGCAATAAAGAAAAACATGTATTCACCAGAGCGAGAACCACCCGTGTCACCTGAGTAAAATGACTTAAAACATTAAGTTTAGTACATGGCATCAGCTGCATTTATGCCACTTATAGATGTATTATGGTTACATAGCTACTAAATCGTATAGGATAGACCTGTGAAAAAATACATTTCTTAGTTCACTTTAAATGTACCCAAATTCCAATGTTATTCAGACCTAGTGTTCACCTAATAAATGCCATTGATTTCCTATATATTAATTTTATTCTAAATATTTATGACTATATTTTTAATGTAAATTATTTCCCCTCCAGATGGCAATTTGTCTTTTGGAGTCTTCTCTTATGGCCAAGTTGTAGCACCATGGTTAGTGGAGGTGGTGAGAAGCTAGCCAGTAGCAAAGCGTGTTTTTGAGGCAAGATTATGCTTTAAAAGTAGTTCTTAATTTGAAAATCTCCCTGTGCTTCTAAAATAATGTTAAGGAAAAAAAATCATTTGGTGTGAAATAGGCTATAGGTTCAAGAGGAAAATGTTGCTGAGGGCAACAAAGGTAACTTTAATTTAGATATTTAAGTTTAGTTTTAAAAGTTAAAATTCAGAACTTTTACATGATAATGTGTAATGTAAACCTTCAAAGGGATCCACCCAAGGCAATTTAATGAAGAACATTTCTTTCCTCTGGACACTGGTTAGTAGATGACAGAGCAGTGGCTTCTGCAACAAATATTTCATGGAAATCATTTTTGGCAGTTCTGTGAAACTTGGTAACATATTAAAATATTACCAGGAATCTCATTATGACCTCTTACAGTTTTCTCTTTTTAATAGTTCTCCCTAGGATTATCTTCTTTAAAAAAAAAAGTGACTTTATATTCTTGATTAAAGGGTACCATAGATATTAGGAAATGCATTAAGAAGTACAATAAGTATTCCAAATTGAAAAAAGGAAGAATTTATCACTGCCATATATGTGAAGAAAGAGGGTCAGTAAATAGTTTTCACATATAGCCTATTGCCAATCAAATAGTTAAAAGACCTCCAGAATATTTTCATTTTTAATGCATTTTTTATGACTGATATATGAAACCAACTTTCTATTTAAAGACTAAAACAATATGTAGAACCACAGCTGAAGAAGTGACTACTTGCTTCTTGGAAGAAAAGCTATGACAAACTTAGCCAGTGTGTTAAAAAGCAGAGACATTATCATGCCAACAAAGGTCTGTATAGTCAAAGCTGTGGTTTTCCCAGTAGTCATGTATGGATGTGAGAGTTTGAGAGTTGGACCATAAAGAAGGATGAGTGCTGAAAAATTGATGCCTTTGAACTGTGGTGTTGGAGAAGACTCTTGAGCATCCATTGGACTGTAAGGAGATTCAACCAGCCCATCCTAAAGGAGATCAGTCCTTAATATTCATTGGAAGGACTGATGCTGAAACTGAAGCTCCAGTACTTTGGTCACCTGATGCGAAGAACCGACTCATTGGAAAAGACCCTGATGCTGGGAAAGATTGAAGGCAGGAGGAGAATGGGACCAAAGAGGATGAGGTATTTGGATGTCATCACCGACTCAATGGAAATGAGTTTGAGCAAGCTCCAGGAGATGGTGAAGGGTCGGACACAACTGAGCAACTGAACACTAAGGATAATCAGTCTCTGAAATGCAATATGAGAGAGTGGAAAAGCACTGAAGTGAGCTACAAGTGGATTTCAACTGAGTCTCTTCCACACTGAACAAGTGTAATTAAGAACAACTCATTGCCTTTGTTTTCTACAAAACAGACATGATTGCCACAAATATTCAACTAAGTAACATAAAGTTTTTATAGGTACATTGTTCATGTTTGCAAACTGTCATTTTTTCCTTTACTAAAAGCAAATATTTCGCCTGCCAATACTATGAAAGATTGGATGTGCTGCAAATTGATTCAAACCAATCTGCTTTAAAACGCTGAGAGGTTGTTATTTATAAATATCCATCACTGAGGGGGAAAGTGGTGAGGCGGGCTCTGTGGATAAGACCACTCCCACCTTAGACTCTGTGCCTCCAATCACAGGACTGAAGAAAAGCCCATCATGCTCTGCATGAAGGTCCCTCCCTTCATCCTCCACCACAGCTCTGGCAGGGGAGAAGAGGGTAGCCCACCTTTGCATGGCCTGGAAGGACCTCTACCCCTCTAACTCCCTCCCACCTCACTGACAGCCTCAGCACCACTATCTGCCTGGGGGGCATCAGGTCTAATCCTGATTGCTACTCAACCTGTTTATGACCACTTCACACCAGCTTGGTGGTGGATCCGGAGGTCAGTGGGGTATTAGTGGGGGCTGTCATTCAACAATGTTCCCCATAGCAGACCGTATGTGCGATACCCAGGGCTATTGCAACTGCTATACTAAAATGCTTTGCAGAGAGACTTTTTTATCCCTAGTAAAAATGTACAAAGAATACATTTAAAATATAAAATATTATTTTTGGTAGATATTTATCAAATCAAATCATTCACTTCATCACCATTTGGCTAATGGCAGCATGGACTAAAATAGGGTAATCAGAATGCATTCTCAGCATTGTCTATTTTATATGTATCTTAATCTGAAAGCTCCTCCAGGAGAGTGAACTCCCCACCATTCTTGTCTTAACTCATCACTTTCCATGCAAAACTCTATTGTGTCAACTGGGTTGACACTCTTTTTCTGCTGAAATATGAGAGAAACAGGCAGGAAAAGCCATTTCCTCACAAGCCTGCTTTAGCACTAAGATAAAAGATACATAAGCTACAAGCATGTCTTAAAGGAAAATTTTACTAAAGAAAAAAATCTTGAATGATAAAGAATCTAAAAATCTTGGAATTTTCCTTGAAAGATGAAGTCCTTCCTAAAAAACCCATCTTATTCTTTTTTATTTCTGATCCAGCTCCAATCTTTTCAAGTTTTTGCCTGTGCTGTGATTCATTTATTGCCATTTTGTTTGGGAAATTGTCAAAAGCATCTCTATACAGTCAATGGTACTTTTTATCAACCTAACTTGCACTTCTTATCAAAATCATCACAGTGCATTTCAGAAACATGTACACACCAAAGTTTCCACCTATAAAAATAAGTGTCTTAAATCATTAGTTTAGATGTTTGTACCTGAACTATACAAGTAAATAAGAAGCACTTGACTTAGTTGGAATGAAATTGCTCTCCTGGCATTCAGGATATTCAATAGCGAATAAAAAGTATGAAAGCTGATGAGACATGATAAAGGCAGCTCTGTGTAACAAGTTATGACACATCTCTTTATAAGGCTGGCATAGGACACTGCACATTTTCACAGGAAAATATTACAGGGTAATCCAACATAATGTACTCTCAAGCTCTCTAACATTTGGGGTTGATATTCCTGCATTTCCATATTAACATTCAAGGGAATGTGAATATTCAAAATCAAATATAAAATCACTCTCTACTGTCTGGCAGCTCAGACAGTAAAGAATCTGCCTGCAATGCAGGAGACCTGGGTTTGATCCCTGGATCTGGAAGATTCCCTGGAGAAGGGACTGGCAACCTACTCCAGTATTCTTGAGCTTCCCAGGTGGCTCAGTGGTAAAGAATCCACCTACCAAGCAGAAGACACAAGAGATATGGGTTTGATCTCTGGGTCAGGAGGATCCCCTGGAGAAAGAAATCTCAACCCACTTCAGTATTTTTACCTGAGACATCCATGGGTAGAAGGAGTCACAAAGACTTGGACACAACTTAGTGAGTATACAACAACAACACAAAAAATTAATTTAAGGGTGTGGAGAAGGAAATAAATACTGTGGCACATTTTTTCATTCATGTTTGAATAAAACTGATGGTTAATTTACATAAACATTGAAATCTGAGATATAATTACATATATATGATGAATTTATGCAATGTTACTGGATCTCAACCTCATTAACATGTAACTGTTTTTTTTTTTTTTAATATACTAAATCAAAGGGCATCTGAAGAGCTTTTAATGTTAAATATCTGGTCAGTTCAAACATCCTTTGGCATATGATCTTATTGGAGAAACATATAAAATCATTTTAATTAAAAAACTGGCAGTCTCTTGATAAACTAAGCTTCACTGCTCAAACAATTTTAATCTGTCTTAGTAAATTTTTACTTTCACTATACATCATAAATAATAAATTCAATTCCTAAGAAGCAACTTACTTGTAGAGACTGATTTATGTCCAAACACTGACTTTTTTCCATTTCAACACATTTTTTTCTAGAAAAATCCCAAGGAGAGCATTTTCATGTTAAGGAAATCTGTAACAGAAGTATTTCTAACCTAAGCCAATGAAGAGTGGTTGTTTTCTTCACCAACAAAATTGATGGCTACGGTGCAAGCTATGTTTTCTCTTCTGTACTCTCTTGGTAGGTATTTTTGCAACAAGATAGCAATTGCTTCACTGATTGCTTCTCACTGGGAAGCACACTTAAATGGGAAATGCATGACCTAGGTAGTTTCTGTGAGTAAAAGCAACATTGTCACTGGAGGAAAGAAGTGTGCAAGATGGATTACTTCAACATGTTTTTCGAAGTTGCAGTGGCACGCAGAGGATCAGGGATGCCTGCTTGTTCTCTGGTCTACAGTGTACTCACTTTGCCGCTTTACATAACAAAAATTTTCCCTCACGATGACTATGTGATGAGATGGTTAGCCAGCATCACGACTCAGTGGACATGATCTGAGCAAACTCCAAGAGATAGTGAAGGACAGGGAAACCTGGTGTGCTGCAGTCGCGGGGCTGCAAAGAGTTAGACATGGCTTTGTAACCGAACAATAGTAACAACAACAATGACTGTATTTTCCTTAACACGAACTACAAATAATATGGGTCCTATGTTAACAGTTACAGGTAATGATCATTAAAGAAGTATATTCTGGGTTAAAAAAAAAAATCATTATTAAACTATGACTAAAGCCTAACTCCCAGGTGGATCAGTGGCAAAGAATTGGCCTGCCAATGCAGATGACTTAAGAGATTCAGGTTCATTCTGTGTGTCAGGAAAGTTCCCCTGGAGAAGAAAATGGCAACCCACTCCGGTATTCTTGCCTGGAGAATCCCATGGACAGAGGAGCCTGGCGGGCTACAGTCTGTGGGTTGCAAAAGAGTCAGACATAACTGAGCGGCTAAACAGCAATAATGCCTAAATTAATTAACATGGAAATCATGTTGGATAAAAATATGCACTCTTTTCCTGTGTTAAGTGAATCCTTTTCAGCAAATGGTTGTATCTATCAGGATAGGCTAACTCAGGCTGTGTTTTAAAACAATCGTAAAATCTTAGTGGTTTAAAATTAAATGATTCTTTCTCTGAAACCTACATTTTATAGGAGATAGTCGGGATGCTGCTTTGTGTATGTTTGCTCCAGAACTCAAGTTATTGGGGCAGACACCACAATGAATTGATACCTGCTGTCAGGATCTGGTAACAGAAGAGTGATGGGTTGTCCATTGGTTCTTTCAGTTTCCACCTGGACCTGACAAATGTCACTTCTGCTCATGTTCTATGGGCCTTCAATGGAGCAGGGCAGTGAAATTGTAACAGAAGGAGAGACAGCAATATTAGATAGACAGCACTAATGACCTCTGCAGGGCAACTACCTTTCCAAATATTGGGTTCCTCTCCTTGCCACATGCGGACACACGCACTCAGTCCTCTAGGGAACCATGCAAAAATTCCATCCAGTTACTATGTTCCAACCCAATTTCCAAAAATTCTGACTGATATTTGAATTTTCATCATGTTCAAATATGATTCTTCTTGGTCTAGAGACATACGTGTTAGAAAGACAAGCTTTCTCAAAACTCAAATAATGTACAATTGATGGCATAGCTGTCAACTACAAATTGGCACCTGCCATGGGCATTTTCCATCCACCTCTACAAGGATTAAATCATGTGCTGCTGCAGCTGCTGACCTTCAACTACCCTTGAAAACAGTAGAGGGTGGAGAGCAGAAATGAGGCACTCTGCTCTGAAAAAAATCTGACAGGACAGGGCTTCAGATAGTTAGATATTTTCAGGAGCTGATTTTATGAGCCCAATTCTTATAACTAACTCCTCATAGGTGGAAAAGCGCTAAAATCCTTCATGGTGATGGCTGTTCCTCTTGATTAGCAAAAGCTTCACGAGACTAGGAGGCACCTTTTGGAAAAAATATGTGCTTGATTGCACGTATTCCCCCTTCACCAAAATCACATGTGTGCTGAACTTTCCTCCCTGCCTTTTTGAAGAAGTTTCTCGGAGCTGTCTGAGGCGCAGTCTCCCAGGCTGCAGTCTTCATTTTTCCTCAAATAAAACTTAACTTGCAACTCTCACATTGTGCTTTTTTTTTTTTTTAAGTTGACACTTTGGAGTTGGAAGAATTCTGAGCACCCAGAGCAGTGACTGATGCGTGGCAGTTCTGAACTTTTCCCATGAAAGCAGAGCAGGAGCCCTTACCTAGCGTGGGAAATGCTCCAGGCTTAGATCTTCATTCCGCGCCCTACGAAGCAATAGCCAATTTTTCTCTGTGAATGTTGACATCACATTCTGGCAGTTTCTTTTACAAAAATCTTTCCTGATTAAGAGCCACTGCTCCAGGCTGAAGGATGAGATGTAATAGCTCCCACATGACATAGTCTATGTATTATTTCTTAATTAGAAAAGAAATTGTATCATTATTCCATTGGATCCAACTTCTTAAATAAACAAAAAAGTTTAATATAAAGGCTAATTTATCTTTCAAGTACTCTGTTTATGAAGTGATTTATATTGTAAATTTAAGTGACTTTGAACATACAGATTTTATGAAAGGAATTACATTCATGTATCATTCTTTCTGGTGGCTCAGATGGTAAAGAAGCTGCCTGCAATGCAGGAGAACCAGGTTCAATCCCTGGGTTAGGAAGATCCCCTTCCCCTAGGAAAACAGAAGAGCATCCCACTCTACTCCTCTTGCCTGGGAAATCCTATGGACAGAGGAGCCTGGAGGCCTACAGTCCATGGGGTCCCAAAGAGCCAGACACGAATGGGCAACTAACACTTTCACTTTCATCATGCTAGGGATAAAATGGGAGGGATAAATTCAGGGATAAAATTTGGAGTTAAATATGGAAGAATTAGCACTATTCTCTTTGTCCTTAGGTTGAACTTTAAACATGCATGCCTCTACAATATTTAGTATTATTTTCAAGTATAAGATGGACTATTTCTTGTAAGATAAATAATTGAGGTGTAAGATTAGGAAATAAAATATAGGATACTAAGAATAATATAGGAAAGTTAACTCTAAATTTATGCAACTGAAACAAAGATGTGAGTTTCCTAAGTGAATTTATGCATATGCAAATTGATACACATATATGAATGTGAATATGGAATTAAAGATTCATATAAACAACATATAATATAAAATAGTGGACACTGTTTATTGATATTTCATGTTATAAAGAGTTAAAAGGTTTATAAATGTATAGTTCTGGACCATATCTTGTTGCTGCATTTACCAGTTTAATTAACATGCATAAATCATTTATATTGAAATTTTAAATGTATATGTTGTGTGCAATACAAATAGGAAAATATCATTATTTTTATCTTCTTAAAATAACATTGTTTAAAAATTAAAGGTATTAGTCATATATTTCAGGAAGAAAATAACAAATCAATCTAAAATGAACATGAAAGAATGAAAAAAATAAATATACATTGAAAGGGGCTTCCCTGATGGCTCAGTGGGTAAAGAATGTGCCTGCAATGCAGGAGACGCAGGAGACGAGGATTTGATCCCTGTGTTGGGTAGATCCCCTGCAGAAGGAAGTGGCAACCCAGTCTGGTATTCTTGCCTGAAAAACCCCATGGACAGAGGAGCCCGGTAGCCCACAGTCCAGTGGATCACTAAGCGCTGGGCACAGCTGGGTGACTAAGCACGTACATACCGTGAAGGGCAAGTTTCAAGGGTAAATGACTCTCTGAATAGTACTTTCTGTTTCTTATCCAAAGGAATGGTGTGTCTGGCTCTTGGATAGATTTGCTGCAGTTTGTGACTGGAGGGTCTCATATATCTTTGGTTAAGGACCAATGAGAGAATATGTGAGTGGAAACTCCCTGACGCCACAGAAATAGCCAAGCACAGGGATCACAGCCCCACACGGCCGGAAGCATACTGTGTCCCCAGCAGGCCAGCCACAGGGATCACAGCTCCACATGGCCGGGAGCATACTGTGTCCCCAGCAGGCCAGCCACGGGGATCACAGCTCCACATGGCCGGGAGCATACTGTGTCCCCAGCAGGCCAGCCACGGGGATCACAGCTCCACATGGCCGGGAGTATACTGTGTCCCCAGCAGGCCAGCCACAGGGATCACAGCTCCACATGGCCGGGAGCATACTGTGTCCCCAGCAGGCCAGCCACAGGGATCACAGCTCCACATGGCTGGGAGCATACTGTGTCCCCAGCAGGCCAGCCACAGGGATCACAGCTCCACATGGGCCAGGACTATACTGTGTCCCCAGCAGTTACAGTGGAAAACGTGTAATTCATGGGACAGGAGTTTAGTACCCAGAAGAAGGGTATTATTTCACTATGACTATCTAGCCCTTCACTAAAATCTTCTTTGGTCTCATCTAAAAAACATAAACATCAGTCATGTCTGACTCTTTGCAGCCCAATGGACTATAAACAGCCAGGCTCCTCTGTCCATGGAATGCTCCAGGGAAGAATACTGGAGTGGGTTGTCACTCCTTTCTCCACAGGATCTTCCCAACCCAGGGATCAAACCTGGGTCTCCTGCCTTGCAGACAGATTTTTCACTGTCTGAGTCACGAGGGAGGCCCTAAAAAACAAAAAGCCAGCATCAATTTGCTTTAACCATGACCTCCAGAGTTTGATCTTCCATACCTGACAAACAACTCAAAACTGGGACTTAGGGTCTAGCCCCTAGAACCTTCTGAGATATGCTATATTTCTTACCCTTGTCACTCTATTTTCTGCCAACAGCCAGCATCATTCAGTCATTTCTTTTTCTCTGCCCAATCCTTGTTGGCTTATGTGGTTCAGCCGACACTTTCCTTCACTCACCCATCACCATGGAGCTCTCCTTGGTGCTCAAAGAGGCATCAGCACAAAAGTCTCTCTGTAAACAGTAAACTTCTCTTGGGTGAGTGCCAAAAGAAATGCTGAAGTTGAGACAGCTCAACCTGAGTAAAAAACTAAAACCAGACCATCACAACAGAGGAGCCAAAGGACTGGAATGTCCACAGCACCCACAATCCAGCAAAAACCTTAACATCCTCAAAAACAGTTATCCATGATGGTATTAGTACTATATGGGCTAAAGGCAGAGAAGTGCTGAATTGATTTAACTATCTGCTTTTTCTTATTATAGAACACATAAGAATAAAAATAGCAAGTGAAAATCTACAGTATCAAAAGGAACATCAGGCACCACTATCAACACAATCACATCACAGCCGAGTCACAGAGAGGTAAACCTATAAGCAATGTCATTCATACCTGAAATGGGTCTCCCATTGCCATTCATTCATTGCCATTTGGGGAAATTCTTGAAGTTTAAAGTTGAGTTAGGAAGGATTACCCTTCGAGGCCAAGACTGGAATTTCTGATGGATGAATAGTGTAATCTCAAGGTCTCACACCTCACTCTTGCCGGGGAAATCTAAGCAAGGATTTTGCTACTTAATAGCTAGGGGAACCAGGGGCATACTAATGACCGCTAGTAAGAACTACATTGATCCATGCTGTTGGGACATCTGAATGTAAACATCCCATTACAAACTCTCTTTATTGAGCTTAGAGGAGACCCATGTTTAAGCTAACAAAGACCTCCTAAATTTCTGAGTTGCAATAAAGTAGGGATTCCTAATGCATGTGCTATTTAAAAGCTGACCAGCAGAGAAACAGCAGTCCTATAGAAATAGCAAGGAAACCTGTTATTGTCAGGGTTGAAAGTTGAAGAGACATTGGTCACTTTATCCTTTTCTTACCAAAATATAGAGATATTCTAAAATAGAGAAAACTTTATTATCCAATGTTCCTTGCTCCCTGTTCTTTCTCCTACTTTTTTTTAATTTTCATAATTTAATAGAACGTCATTTTATAAAGTTATCATCTAAGTGCAAACGAATGGTGATGAGTTACAGAAGACATAAATATTCTCATTATGACAGTACACTTGCAGTTTTGCCCTGTATCCTTCTCTATTAGAGTAGCTTAGTGGTGATGGCTTATTTTCAATAGTGCAAAATGGATGAATTCAATGTGACCTTGCCTACACCATGTGTTCAGAAAATATGACACGCTCCGGGGAATTAATGACATATCATCACCATTACCCTAGCAAACACATCACTGCTGTAATTTGTACAAACCATAAACTGGTGTGGGAAGGATGCTGAAATTAAATTGACATTGGATGGAAGTTAAAATTGCAGCCCCCCTCACATATGCGTTATCTGCCTTCCTTCATTTTAATAAGGCATTACAAAGAAGTTTTCCGATTTATAGGTGTTTTGTATTTATGATCATCTAAGACGGACAAAAGGTGCAGAAACTTAATGAAAATGGTCTTACTAACTTTTCATAGCTTATATGGATGCACCTGTAGAAATTTTTGTTGGTGAACACAACACATACTAAACTGACAGTAGGTCAACTCACTGCATACCATTTCATTATAAACTTTGTTGGGGATGATATAAACAAGGCTTCATATACGTTCTTTGTTTTATTCTAAACTGATTGTGTGTTTACATGCAGATGTTAGTTATGTCTACAGATTATATTTAGTTACTATTATTAATTTTTTTCATTTCCACTTAATTATGCTTCAAAATGCAATTAAAGGATAGGAATTTTACTAATACCTCTCATTAAAAGCACAGGCAATGACTACTTTAGTCTAATGTAGCATGGGTTGTAATGGGAGTAGCTCTTCTGATAATCTCTGTAAAACTTTGATAAAAACATCAAATAAAAACAAACATGATGGAAGCCATCTAGGACTTAGGGATAAAGATTCTGGAGAAAAGGTAAGCTGACTGAAGTGAGCCCACTGTATTTTTTATGCACCTCCCACCCAGTACAGTACAGTTCAGTCACTCAGTCATGTCTGACTCTTTGCGACCCCATGAACCACAGCACACCAGGCCTCCCTGTCCATCACCAACTCCCAGAGTTCACCCAAACCCATGTCCATTGAGTCAGTGATGCCATCCAGCCATCTCATCCTCTGTTGTCCCCTTCTCCTCCTGCCCTCAATTTTTCCCAGAATCAGGGTCTTTTCAAATCAGTCAGCTCTTCGCATCAGGTGGCCAAAGTACTGGTTTCAGCTTCAACATCAGTCTTTCCAAAGAATATTCAGAACTGATCTCCTTTAGGATGGACTGGTTGGATCTCCTTGCAGTCCAAGGGACTCTCAAGAGTCTTCTCCAACACCACAGTTCAAAAGCATCAATTCTTTGGCACTCAGCTTTCTTTATAGTCCAACTCTCACATCCATACATGACCACTGGAAAAAACATAGCCTTGACTAGATGGACCTTTGTTGGCAAAGTAATGTCTCTGCTTTTCAATATGCTATCTAGGTGGGTCATAACTTTCCTTCCAAGGAGTAAGCATCTTTTAATTTCATGGCTGCAATCACCATCTGCAGTGATTTTGGAGCCCAGAAAAATAAAGTCAGCCACTGTTTCCACTGTTTCCCTATCTATTTCCCATGAAGTGATGGGACCAGATGCCATGATCTTAGTTTTCTGAATGTTGAGCTTTAAGCCAACTTTTTCACTCTCCTCTTTCACCTTCATCAAGAGGCTCTTTAGTTCTTCTTCACTTTCTGCCATAAGGGTGGTGTCATCTGCATATCTGAGGTTATTGATATTTTTCCCAGCAATCTTGATTCCAGCTTGTGCTTCCTCCAGCCCAGCGTTTCTCATTATTTACTCTGCATATAAGTTAAATAAGCAGGGTGACAATATACAGCCTTGATGTACTCCTTTTTCTATTTGGAACCAGTCAGTTTTTCCATGTCCAGTTCTTACTGTTGTTTCCTGACCTCATTTCTTACTTCTTGGAATAAAGGGAAAAAATCCAAAAAGTCAGTCAGGTGGTGATTTCCAAGGGGAAGAGAAACTAGCAGAGCTTTCAGCAATCCCACAATCTGCAGTGAATAACACTAGAGTTGATGGGTTCTAAGACAATAGTGCTTGAAAGTGCAAGAACGTGGAGAGGAGAGAGATATGGTTGACATCTTTGAGGTATTTGAGATACTTAAGTTGTATAAGGAGGGAAGATAAGAAGTCAGGCAGAAAAGCTGCTGAAAATCATCAGAGAACTATTAACTTGGTTAGGGTTGAAAAAAAAAAAATTGAGTCCATAACCTTTTATGGAAGGTAGAACTTGATACTCTGAAAAGGTCCTCACTTGAGAGTGATGTGACTCAGAGGTATGGTTATAAATATAAAGACTGCATAGAAAGTTGAAATAAATTAAATCCTTGAGTAAATTGACAAGATTTGTTCCCTGTTAGGGTTCTGGAGTCAGTTTCAATATGTTTTGGGGGGTTCTCCTCACTCCAACATGTAATTTTCTGGACTCCAGCTTGGCATTCTACAATTCAACTCAGTACTGACACTTTCTATATGGAAATAGCATCTGAACTCACAGGTTAAAAGTTCAGTCCCCTGAGAATAACAGTAAAGTCCAAAGGCCTGAGAACCAAGGGAGCCATTGGTGCAGTTTATAGTCCAAGGGCAAGAGAGGACTGATGTCCTAGCTCTAAAGGCAGGGAAAAAGAAAAAGAGGTGAATTATTCCTTTCTCTGTCATTCCATTTTGGCCCTCAGTGAGTTGAATGATGTCCACCATTATCGGGGAGGCCATCTACTGAGTCCACAGATCCAAATACTAATCTCATTCAGAAACACCCTGCTAAATACACCTAGAAATAATATTTAAATATTTAATAATAATTAAATAATTATTTAATTTAAATATTTGAGCATTCTATGGCACCGTCAATTGGACACACAGAATTAACCTATCAATAGTGTTTTGCTTTTTTGTGAGAATTTAAAAAACAACTTTTTAAACAAGTCCTACTATATAGCACAGAGAACAATATTCAGTATCCTATGATAAACCATAATGGACAATAATATAATATTAAAAAAGAATGTATTTGTATGTATAAATGTATCACCTTTCTGTACAGTAGGAATTAACATTGCAAATCAACTATATGTCAGTAAAAAATAAAATAATTCCTTAATTGTGAGGTTACTAAGCTTCCTATATATACTCAACTCAAATATTTTCTGTCATTGCTTCCTTTTTAGTATGCTATCCAATTATTTATGACATTAGTAATTATGTACGATAGTAAATGATACATTTACATGCTTGGAGTACAAGGGAAGAAAAAAGTTCCCTTGAAGGGGTTCAGAACAAGCCTCCCCACATTGTGCCACTTTGGCATGTGGGTTATTTTAAGCTGAAGACAATCAAGGCCCAAAAGAATCAGAAAAAGATTCTTATTTCCCCTTAACTATCTGAAATAATTTAGAAAGGGGCTTGGCTCAGAGAGTATTACTAAAGATACCTTTTTATCTGAATGACCTGTCTATATGGCCCATCAAAGGTCTAATTATGAAACATTTGCTCTTCCATTACCTTGTAAACTCTCCTCCTCTCAACTGAAGCCCCAGACCCCTATCTCAATCCTTATCTCAGAATACAAAAGTCACCTGCACAGCTTGATCTTTGGGTATCAAACCTTTGGGACTCCCATGAATTCATAATTATATTTGTTTTTCTCCTATTGGTGTATTATGTCAATTTAATTATTGAATCAGTCAAAGAACCTGGAAGTGTGGAGAAGAAATTTTTCTTCCTCTGCACCTTCTTTTCTTATAACTTCTGGTCTGAGACAACATCCTGTAATAAGAAGACTGATTAACAGGAGAAAAATGAAAGTTGTATAACATATATACTTTCTATATACATGAAAGATAGACAGGAAAACTGAGTAACTCTCTGAGATGACCCAGGCTGAGACAAGAAGGAGGCAAGACACAACCATTAAAAGAATGACGCAGCCTGAGGACATGACATAAACTGATTAGAACCAAACAGATCCAGGATTGCAGACAAGCCAACTTCTACTAGACCTTGAACCTCAGTATAACACATCAACAAGCTAAATGACACACCCATAGCATCAAAATACAATTCCAAGGCCAACCATAAAGGTCAAAAAGTAGACTACGACCCAATCCTGGAAATCCCCACCTTCCCGCAGATAGCTGGAATAGTCCTCCCACCTACTAGCCTGTGAAATTACCCACACCTATAAAACCCCACACCCTGGGGCCTGATGCCTTCCAAGATGGTCCTCACTCTCTCTTTGGAGTGTGTCTTCCTGAATACACCTTTAATTTTACTATGCATTGTTCTTGAATTCTTTCCTGCCAAGAACCTACACTCAGCAGCCATCCCAGGGACTCTCTGAGAACTGGGATGTGACCATCCTTTTAAGCCCCACTTTCTTTCGTGCAACTAGGCCATCGCCTTAAATATCATTGTCCTCTGAAGACAAAAGAAAGGTGTCGGGGTCAGGAAGCCACTTATGGGAGGTTAACAGGAAAGCACAGTAAACAGGATATGGTTGTTACAAAGATTTAGCTCATTGTCATCTCCACTGATGACTTTCTAGAGATTTGGTCATCCCTCTCTGGTACGGTTAAGGGAGACCCTTGTACAAAAGGAGATTCCCCTTGTCCGGGTAACTATCTCTCACAAAAGCGTAACTTCTACTTAGTTTTCAGAGCTTCTCCTGTGTCTGCTGCTTTTATTTTTTATTTTTTTAATAATTGACTCAAAATAATCATTATGACAAGGAAGCATACTAGGGAGTGACACATCCTACTTGTCTTCATCTGTGAGATGCATTGAAATTCCATTTGTATCAGAAATTCATTATAAGATGATATTTAGCAAAATACTTATGCATGAAAGTGAAAGCCACTCAGTCATGTTCGACTTTTTGCAACCCCATGAACTATACAGTCCATGGAGTTCTCCAGGCCAGAATACTGGAGAGGGTAGCCTTTCCCTTCTCCAGGGGATCTTCCCAACCCAGGGATTGAACCCAGATCTCCCACATTGCAGGCAGATTCCTCACCAGCTGAGCCACCAGAAAAGCCCAAGAATACTGGAGTGGGTAGTCTATCCCTTCTCCAGTGGATCTTCCTGACCCAGGAATCGAACCAGGGTCTCCTGCATTGCAGGTGGATTCTTTACCAAGCATATATATATAAGGAAAATATTTGTTAGATTTCAGTAACCATGACAACAGTGTATATATATTTGTTAAAATGGAAGAAAGCTGTTTTCTGTATCCAATCTTGTTTTCTTTTTTCAATAATGCTTTCCTGATACCTAAATTTAGCAAGAAACATTTACCTTGATGTAATTACATTTCCAATATCTTATAAATTAAAAAATACTGTTTACCCAAACTTAAGCCTATTTAAATAAATGAAATTAAAAATCTTATACTTGAGATTTATGTTCCTACTAATTTAGTAAAAAAGAAAAATTGCATGATAAAATGTGTAGAAACATAAAACTTTAAAATAAGACTAAACAGGTGTAGGGGAACAAAATTTGCCACCACAAAATATGTCTCTTTTGCATGGGTTCTTGTGGATTAAAATACACATTATAAAAATATGTGGATTATTTTTAAGAAAGGGAAGACACAGGAAGTCTTTCTTTTTGCCTTCCCTTTTGTCTACATAAAACAATTTAGATAAAGGTCCAGTTCAGGAAGGGCATTATTATTAGAGATATCTGCAAAGAAGATTGGCTGGGTGTGGTGGGGGGAAGCTCAGCAGGGCCTGGAGACCAGAGTCCAAACTGCGTTCCATTGTCTCTGCATGGCACAAAACATTTGTATACCAAATATTTCTTTCCCAGCCTCATGTGAATTGCCTCCTCCCTCTTTGAATTCCCAAACCCCTATGCTTTCTAACTTAACCAGATTTAATATATTCTTGTTTCACTTAGAACTAAAAGCAAAACTAGCATCTCCTCCTCATCCCTAACCTTTCTGACCACACCCACTTCATTAGAGGTTAGTCTCCAACATGTCCATCATGTTTTCATAAGTTTCCTTAGTAAGTTAATTCTTTTCATTTCACAGCAATATTATGTTTAACTACCTTAACCTAGAATGTCTGTTTCTTATACCGTCACCTTTCTTGTTTTTGTTATTGCTGTTTAGTTGCCAAATTTGTCTGATTTCCAAATCTGAGAGCACCTGGAGTGTTGAATATACTTTTTTAATCTGTGTGGTAAACTAATGAATTTTTATTTTATTATTGTTCTCAGAAATTATTTAAAAAATGGTATGAATTCTGTCACGTGTCAAATATTCTCTTTCAAACATTAAAGAAAAATATCTTTAATAGTTTGAATCGCTTTATGTTAACAAATTAAACCAAGTGCATTATTACATACATGCTTAAAAAAGAAAAAAAATAATCTGAAAATATGTAACTAAGTTATCAAGAGTCTTCACGTTTTCTGGGTGAATGGTAGGTTACCTGTAGTTGACAAAAGTTTTTATCAAGTTGTACTTGTTTTTAATAATAAATAAATTTTTTGATGCCCCAGGAGGCGCTAGCGGTAAAGAACTCACCTGTCAATGCAGGAGACATAGAGATGAGGGTTCGATCCCTGGGTAGGGAAGATCCCCTGGCGGAGAAACCGCAACCCATTCCAGCCAGTATTCTTGCCTGGAGAACCCCATGGACAGAGAAGCCTGGTGGGTTACAGTTCATAGAATCATAGACAGTCAGACACGACTGAAGCGACTTAGCATGCATGCATGCAAAGAAATCTGTGAAATATGAAGAAATAATATGAACTTAAAAAGAAAGATATGTAGCTTCATATTTGGAAGCAAAATTCTGAAACGACTCTTGATAACTTCAGAAAAAAATACTGCGTGGTGCTAGACCCTTAGATCCATGATGAGAATTCAAAGTGGACCCTCAGGTCTCCACAGGCCTCCTACCACATGCAGGGTAAACTCCAACGTCCTTTTCAAGCCCTGCCAAGACCTTAGAGATCTGGTGCTCGCCTCTTTTACAACCTCTGCTCCCACTAAGCTCCCTCCCAACTCAGCAATCAGTCTAGTCCCATCCTTGCCCCTTTGTTGTTACTTAGCCTCAGAGCACGTAGTCCTCAGTACACCAGGCATGTTTCAAGCTCGGAGCCTTTGCCTTGGCGTTTTAATCTGTTGGAATGTTCCTTTTCTGCACATTCACGTGACTCAGTCTCTCTACTGCCCCAAGTCTCTTCTCAGAGTCAACTTCCATGATTGTCATTGTTGCTACAAAAACAGGAAACATTAAAAAAAGAAAAAAGAAAAAAGCACTATAAAAGCTGTCCTCTAAATATAAAGTGTTTGTTTAATACTGAAGGTATAAATTGGTACTATTTTGTGGGAATGGTTTGACAATATTTGTCACATTCACAGAGCAATTTTTGCTACAAGTAAATATGCACTCACAATTTTCCTTGCAGCATTGTTTTGTGTTAGCAAAAATTCCTGGAAACAAATAAGGCTATGGATGGAATATGGAGTAACAGAATACTTGGCTAGGCCTGTGGATATTCCATGTCTGCAGTACACAAAATGAAGAATTTTCTGCTGTCCTGCACAAAGTATATATGCCCCCTAGGACATATATGATGATAATTTTTAAAATTCTGAAGCTTACTCCCTTTTGCAAATAAATAGAGATTTTGCAGGATTTTAACCACACTAAATATATATTTTCAGAAATATAAATCCTATGTAAACTGAAATAATATGATACTTTATTCTATTAAGAATATTTTCAAAAAATTTTAAACATTTAGTAGAGATGTGTCACAATGGCAACACTGCAGGTTTTATTATTGCAAAAACGGCATTTTTATTTTTTCTGTATTGGTACTGATGTTCACACTGAGTTTAAGGACTGGTGCAAAATGATTATATGTCTTCTAGTATGGTTATATTTGAATACTTTCATATTGAAATCCATATTAGCTTATTATAATTGCCTTTTACTTTATTTCTCCCTTTTATAACTATTCTTAGGGCATCTTATCAAGCCCTTTAAATTTATGTGCATATTTTGATAGATTATTTTATCAAGAATTTTGTTTCAGGATACAAAATAGTGTTGCAAAATTTTGTTTAAATAGTTGAGCATCACAAAGAGGAGAAATCTTTCTCTTATCCTTTGCACTTCAGAACATCAACATTTGTTTGTTGGACCAACAGCATCAAATCACTTGGAATCTTGTTAGAAATGTGTAGTCCCAGGACCTCCCCCTGCCCCCCTACCCAGGCCCATCCAATCAGAATCTGTATTTTAACATCTGCAGGGCATTCATATTCACATTGATATTTGAGAAGTACTGTTTAAACCCAACTATTCCTTCCCCCGTCCTTTACCTCTGCTAATAGTTTAGTCCTTTGTATTTTATTAAGGCTTCTGCCAGAGTTTTTAGTTTTTTCAACTTATCTTTCCCTCTAGCCACTCTTCAAAAAGCAGAAATTATTCTTTTGTTAAAAGAAAAGCTCTAGTTTGATTCCTTCGATGGCATCTGGGTATTCTTAGGAAAACAATCAAAACCTGACCATGCGTGACCCTTCCTCTTACCAAGAGGCCAGGGGGAACCTAGTCTCAGCACACCTCAGCCAATTCATTGTGGACAAATTTAAATTGCTGTGAACACAGCTCCGAGATTTCTGTTTATCCACGTTCTGTACTATTTCTTATTTCACAGTCTTTGCCAGAACTGTTCACTTCATTTCAAAAACTCTTTTTGGGGCTCCCCTGGTGGCCCAGGGGTAAAGAGTCTGCCTGCCACTGCAGGAGACATGGGTTTGATCCCTGGTCTGGGAAGATTCCACATGCCACAGAGCAACTAAGCCCATGGACCACAGCTATTGAGCCTGTACTCTAGACAGCTGCAACTACTAGCCCACATGCTGCAACTACTGAAGCCTGTGTGCCCTGGAGACGGTGCCAGGTACAAGGGAGGCCACCGCAACGAGAAGCGGGAACATCCCAACTGGACAGTAGCCCTGCTTGCAGCAACTAAAGAAAAGCCTGCACAGGACAAAGACCAGCACAGCCAAAAATAAATAGATGAATAAAATTATACAAATGCTCTTTTCCATCCCCTGACTGACTCCCCTTAATTTTGCTAGTTCTTACTTTTCCTTCAAATATGAACTCAAATACATTTTCCTTAAGAAAAGTTTTCTTTAAATATTAGCATCTAATGTTTGGTATTTTATTTTAAAAGTTGATATGTTCTAAATTATATCTTTTTTTTTTTTTTTTACTGAGAGATTGAATATACTAATGGACATTGGCCAGACCATACATATGATAAAACTTCAACCCACAATCTGCAGAAATCAGTCAGGAAGCCAAACATCCCTGTCAGTGATATACATCCATGGTTAGGACTTGGTCAGTGACAGGAAGCTTGCCTAATGTTTATCCCTGCTTCTAACTTAAGATCAATGAATGAGTGAATGAATTAAAGTCGCTCAGTTGTGTCCGACTCTTTGCAACCCCAAGGAATTCTCCAGGCCAGAATACAGAAGTGGGTAGTCTTTCTCTTCTCCAGGGGATCTTCCCAACCCAGGGATCAAACCCAAGTCTCCTGCATTGCAGGTGGATTCTTTACCAGCTGCACTACAAAGAAAGTCCAAGACCAAAGAGAGAAAGCCAAATACGCTCACTCCGCCAACGGCAGAGTATGTCCTACATATCCCACCTACAGTTCCCTGCATATTCCAATCATAGTATACCTGGAGCCTTCCCTTGATTTTACTGCAAACTTCATTCAATTCCCTGCCTGCCTTTGAGTCTCTGCTAAAGGCAAGTGATGCTGGCTGACCTTGCTATAGCAAGCTCACAATGAATAGCTTTTTTGTTTTTTATTTGTTTTTCTCATTTGGATCAGTTCTGTTCACTTCCACATTACTAACTTAATGACCTGAATTTTTTTTTTTCTTTATCCTGGGTGAAATTCCTTTAGTGTGGTATAAATAACAGCAAAAGGAGTACAAGGAGATTCTACTATTTTCTGTGTTTTTCTCTCAAAACAGAGAACTCTCAGTCCAGAATTTGATTCTCTCTCTTTAAGTGCCAAATAAATCTTTGGTGTATGTGGCCAGGGCGCAGACACATTAACATAGTACTTTAAGAGCATTTAAGAATTAACAAAATTACCTTTTGTTCCTACCCTTCCAACATTAAAAGAAAAAAATCTGTTTAAACAAATATTTAAACAAAATTTTTGCTTGGCTGTATATAGCTGGGTTTGCTGAATACCAACAAATGAGAGACTATTTCTAACCTGGGGGGCAATCATTTCTAGGAAATTAACTTCAAAATAGTCTACTATTGCATTGTATTTGTGTGTGAGCCATTTTCATAGAAAACTGTGTTCCCATACATTTGACAGAGTTAAATAATGCAATTATGGAATGCAATAACAGAAATAGAAAGAAAAAGATATGGTTTTCAATGGGATTTGAAATGGCAGCTCTGATCATGCAGAAAGATAGAGAAAGCCTGTTCCAGATGTTAGTCGTTGTTGCAGAGGGGCCTGGGAGGGATAACTGGGCATGAAGTGTCACAGGAGAGGTAAATGGGCTCCATGTATTTTTTTGGACAGATCAATTTTGATTATGCATTTTCAAGCTATGAATCTAAAATGGGGAGAAAAATCAACTTGCTTTATCTGAAAATAAAGTTTGATTTGGAATTAGATTCAATAGATATTTATTGAGAATCTGTTACATGCTAGATGAACATGCTGGAATTTTAGATATATTGTTATTGCGAGATATTGGGGCATTCTTACTCAAAAGTTCATGGAAAAGGTACTTATGGATAAACGTAAACTCAAGATGCCCAAAAGCACAGCATTAATCCTAGTTGTATTTATCAAAAAAAAACATTTTACTTCTTGATTTGAGAAAAGAATACATTTTTTATTATAAGCATGTATTTCAAAAATAAAAGAGTTGAAATGATGACAAATTTTATTTTCTTGGGCTTCAAGATCACTGCAAAAGTGACTGTACCCATGAACTTTAAAAAAAAAAAAAAAAGATGCTTGCTCCTTGGAAGAAAAGCTATGACAAACCTAGACAGCATCTTAAAAAGCAGAGACATTGCTTTGCTGACAAAGATCTGTATAGTCAAAGCTATGGCTTTTCCAGTAGTGATGTAGCCATGTGAGTTGGACCATAAAGAAGGTTAAGCACTGAAGAATTGATGCTTTTGAATTATGGTGCTAGAGAAGACTCTTGAGAGCCCCTTGGATTGCAAGGAGAACAAACCAGTCAATCCCAAAGCAAATAAACCCTGAATATTCACTGGAAGGACTGATGCTAAAGCTGAAGCTCCAGCACTTTGGCCACCTGATGCAGAAAGCCAACTGATTGGAAAAGACCCTGATGCTGGGAAAGATTGAGGGCAGAAGGAGAGGGGGGTGCAAGTGGATGAGATGGTTGGATGGCATCACCTACTCAGTGGATATGAGTTTGGCTATACTCTGGGAGACAGTGAAGGACAGGGAAGTTTGGTGTGTTGCAGTCAATGGTTTGCAAAGAACCAGACACATATTAGTGACTGAACAACAACAATACATTAACTGGAAACATTTACCTTATACAGGAAAGTATGAAGAATGCAGTCCTAATAACCCCAAAACCCAGCACTCATAAATGGCTACTATCAATGTTTTTATAAAGACTTTGGGATTTTGTCTATGCTTTTACACACCCACTACATGTGTGTATATCATGTGGACAAGTACATATGTGCATATTCCCAAATGGGGAGTTAATGTGAGAAATGTTCATATTTTCAAATATTACAAGCACACCTCTTTGAGATAACACAAGATTCAGAATCTTCCATTGATATGAGGGATATGAGTAGAAATGACTTATTGGCACTCAACAGTTCAGTGGAGTGACCAGGAGTAACCGGAAGAGTCAGCCTCACTCGAGTCTCACACACACTGCTGGATCCCCGGCAAGCCCGGTTCCTCCCCGGTCCCTCTGTCCTGATTAGGCTACTCTGGTCAAGGTGTATTATCTTCTGTCTGCTCTCTGGCTCTGCGCTATGGTGTTCCCACATGCCCTTCCTTGGAGCAAGGTCCAGGGGCAGCCAACACAGTCCAAGTGCCTTGACGGTCAATACCCTCCCAGTAGCTAATCCTCTTTACCCTTTCTCTCAGGATTAAATCGAATACCCACCACTCCCTGGCTGTGCTCAGAGCCTCAGGACTCCACAGCGGCTAACGTTTTCTAAGGAGGTGTCCTGAGACCTCATGTTTATATAAGACTATTTGTTTTCTTCTTCCATCAGGCTTCTCTTGCAATAGATGCTAGGATTGGCATGGTTTCCCTGTACCTAATCCTTCTCTACTCTTATTAGAATATATTCCTTAGTGCCATGACTTCAAGAATAAGGTAACTATCTCCTTTTAACCCAATCTTAATATTGCTATCATGTCAGCTTAAATCAAATTCCATGTCTTCCATGGAGGCTCCTGACTGCCTCGGGATTTTCTCCATGAAATACTTTACCACTGCAAAAACATCCCCTTTACCTCCTACACCAGCACATGTACACAAATATCTTTGTAAAACAATTGCTCTGATTAGCACATAACACCTAAAAGTGAGGCCTTATATTTTACGTTTATCTAAGTATCTAGCATTATGCTTAGATAAACAAATTCTTGAATAGAATTGTACCATCCAGGATTTCCTTTGCTGATGACTGAAAGCCAACTAGAAAAATATTAAATACTTTAATTTTTCATAAGGGGAAGATAGAAGTGAAGCTAGTCTTATTTTAGGAATCAAGTTCATAATTCTCTTTTTTAATCTATTTCCATGGACATTGGCCCCTTTACTTTTGTGCAGGTGGCTTTATGTGTGCATCCTTAGTTGTTCAGTTGAGTCCGACTCTTTTTGATCCCATGGACTGTAGTCTGCCAGGCTCTTCTCTCCATGGGATTCTCCAGGAAGGAATACTGGAGTGGGTTGCCATTCCCTTTTCCAGGAGATCGTCTTGATCCAGGTTTCAAACCCAAGTCTCTCACACTCCAGGCAGAGTCTTTACCACTGGGTCATCTGGGAAGTCCCAGGTTTATGTGTATTCATGTGTAAATGGATATATGAGAGGGTTATCAGACACAGCCAAAAACAACTGTTAACCTCACAAGGTAACCACAAGAAAATTAAATGAGTTTATTTTTACAGGAAAGTCAAGCTAGAAAATTCTAGAGGGGAATGCAACTCTTTCACCCTCATTCCTGGATTTATTTCAGTGGTGACGGGTAGGGAGAGGTGCTATTATTAGCCTGTCCAGTGTCATGTGCCTATGTAGTAATAATAAAGACAGGCCTACGATTCACATTTTCCAACAAAACCATGGATTTGTTTAGAGTAAAAATGGTTGCCAACATGCAGTATTGAAGTATGTTCTGATTGAATTTTACCGCCTTATTCATTTGGATTATAAAACTATCATCCAGTTCAGTTCAGTAGCTCAGTCATGTCCGACTCTTTGTGACCCCATGAACCGCAGCACACCAGGCCTCCCTGTCCATCACCAACTCTCAGAGTTTACTCAAACCCATGTCCATCGAGTCAGTGATGCCATCCAGCCATCTCATCCTCTGTCATCCCCTTCTCCTCCTGCCCCCAATCCCTCCCAGCATCAGGGTCTTTTCCAATGAGTCAACTCTTCCCATGAGGTGGCCAAAGTATTGGAGTTTCAGCTTCAGCATCAGTCCTTCCAATGAACACCCAGGACTGATCTCCTTTAGGATGGACTGGCTGGATCTCCTTGCAGTCCAAGGGACTCTCAAGAGTCTTCTCCAACACCACAGCTCAAAAGCGTCAATTCTTCGGCACTCAGCTTTCTTTAAAGTCCAACTCTCACATCCATACATGACCACTGGAAAAAACATAGCCTTGACTAGGCGGACCTTTGTTGGCAAAGTAATGTCTCTGCTTTTTAATATGCTGTCTAGGTTGGTCATAACTTTCCTTCCAAGGAGTAAGCGTCTTTTAATTTCATGACTGTAATCACCATCTGCAGTGATTTTGGAGCCCCCCAAAATAAAGTCTGACACTGTTTCCACTGTTTTCCCATCTATTTGCCATGAAGTGATGGGACCAGATGCCATGATCTTAGTTTTCTGAATGTTAAGCTTTAAGCCAACTTTTTCACTCTCCTCTTCCACTTTCATCAAGAGACTCCTTAGTTCTTCTTCACTTTCTGCCATAAGGGTGGTACCATCTGCATGTCTGAGGTTATTGATATTTCTCCCGGAAATCTTGATTCCAGGTTGTCCTTCACCCAGCCTAGTGTTTCTCATGATGTACTCTGCATATAAGTTAAATAAGCAGGGTGAAAATATACAGCCTTGACATACTCCTTTTCCTATTTGGAACCAGTCTGTTGTTCCATATCCAGTTCTAACTGTTGCTTCCTGACCTACATACAGGTTTCTCAAGAGGCAGGTCAGGTGGTCTGGTATGCCCATCTCTTTCAGAATTTTCCACAGTTTATTGTGATCCACACAGTCAAAGGCTTTGGCATAGTCAATAAAGCAGAAATAGATGTTTTTCTGGAGCTCTCTTGCTTTTTTGATGATCCAGCAGATGTTGGCAATTTGATCTCTGGTTCCTCTGCCTTTTCTAAAACCAGTTTGAACATCCGGAAGTTCAAGGTTCACGTAAAATGCTAATAGATGATTCTAACTTTTCAAAATAATAAAGGTACATTTCAACAAAGCCTTCTTAGATGGAAAGAAAGCCTTTATCCATTGGTGGTAACTTACTCCATCATTGTTCTGCAGTGGGAGAAATGTCCCTGTGTGTTGGTTTAGAGAAAATCCTCAAGTCATAAGAATACTTCTGCCTTCAGAGAGGAAAGTAAAAGATGGCAGTAAAATATTCAAGGGCAATGAGAAATAAGGGCTTTTTTTTTAATTGTGTAAAATAAAACATGGCAATTGTTAAAGGGCAAATTGGCCGGGGAATATTTTTTCTATTAAAAATAGAGAAAAACATTTTCATTTTTTACTGATTATCTAACAGAAGTTTTCCCTATCAAATTTTAACTGTAAATTCATTGACAATTAGATGCATTATCTTAATCTTATCCACAAACAGAATATCCTCCTATATCTCATTTTATATGAGGAAACTTTGACAAAGGACTTCAAGTAACGTGTTCAAGAGTATATGGTTAGTGGTTTTTATAGTTACACCTAGCATCCAAAGCTCACTGTTCATCCCACTACACAGGATTTTGTGTATGAGCAGTTAATTTCCACCACATTATTTATCTGAACCTATGATCCCCTGGAGGAGGAAAGGGCTGCCCACTCCAGTATCCCTGCCTGGAAAATCCCATGGACAGAGAAGCCTAGTGGCTACAGTTGATGGGGTCACAAAGAGTTGGACACAACTGAGTGACTACTACGCCTCTGGTATGGACATTACTCAAAGAGAAAATTGCTGAATTAGTTCTTAGACACATAGCATGGTATGTTTTCAACTCTAATGAGTGGCTATATTTTTTAAAGTATCCTCATCTTTTTTTTAGAACTCAGGAATCAGTGTTAATGGTTGATCTTTCTGTGATTAACCATAGGAGGCTGAAGCATAAGAAACCCCTGTGTGTTTGTCAGAGTTAAGGAGATATAATTCCATGTGTCAGCTATTTTTATAGTTCATGTTCTGTGTTTGCTCTCTGCTTTTCATTTAACTGAGCAGTAAAGGAATATAAGGAGAGAAGGAAGAGGAATAATGGTTAATATTTTCCAGTCAAAATTTTCATGTTAGGATTTCTATTTGAGCTAAATAGTACCTGGAGAGTCAGGCAGGCAATAAATAAATATACTCCTTCTAAATGAAAAACTTTCTACCATCTCCCAAATGCTTCCTTCCCATAATGACCTTATGTCATTTTAAAAGTTACACAAGATGCTATCAAGTGAAATACTGTCCTGAGTATTTGTAGAAATCTATGCATTACATTTTTAGTAAATAGCCCTATGGTATTTCTCCAAACAGAGTTATGAAGTTCTGAAAAGTTTATTATATTGAGTCAGTTCTTCTCTGGTTCTTTAGTTTCCATCAGAACCAGTTGTTAATGGGAAAGAAAAAGGAGGGAAATAGTAAAGTCATATCTAATATATGGGTATTCTCTTTATAAAGCAAATGTTAGGGCTGCTGGAAGCGCATCTGTGACTTGCAGTTAGAGAAAGCTGGGACGGCAGGGCCTCTGACTAGAGTCTTATTACCTCAGAGTACAGTCAGTAGAGAAATCTCAAATACAGAGTGATGATCGCTAGCTACTCAGTCAATACCTAGTGCTGCCGAAGCCTGAAGAGCAGGCGATGAGAAAAGTCAGTCCCTGATTGCTGAGGTGCTCATGTAGACGAGTCAGGGAGAATGGAAGAGTCCAGACCAGAGCTGATAAGAAACAGCACAGGGTTACTTTAGTCCAGCTGATTTTCTCTCATTGTTAGATTGATTAACTTACTTGAGACTAGAAAGTTCTGTCTGCTGTTAAATTGGAAGGACTCTCAGAGGTGTATTAATGTGACTGCATTCCAAAGAGGCCATGTGGGCCTGGGTATGGACATTTAGGAATGGTTCACTTAAATCACTTACCATTTATAAATACTTTATCAATGATCAGAAATTAGGGATGCCAACAAACGTAACTGGGTTTTCCACAGGATTTCAGTGTATTTATTTAGACCTTAATTCTTAAATATTTGTTATTCTCAAAGGAATCTTAGATAAAGCAAATCACTATAGAAAAAAATAAAATTGCATTATAAAACTATAAAAAATCTCAAGAAAAACTAAGATATACTTGAATCTTCTGTCATTTGGGGGAAAAGAAAAAGGAAAAAAACAGAAACTGAGACTAGCTTAATTGTAAGGATGTGTCCAGGACAGAAGTGATATTTTATTGGGACAGTGAACCTTGAATAAGCTTAACATTACCTACTGATTTTAAATTTTAGCATTTCCAGCTCTGATAGGTAAATACTGAATAATGACAACTTTAAAATAATTTTAAATATTTATCTGAATTTTCAAATCTCATATGCTGCTTGGATGACAAAGCTGTTTTAATAGAATAAATAGTTTAATTGCTTTTTTCCGATCATTCCCTACTTTTTCTGAGGAAATAGAATGCTTGATTTTCCCTCAGTAAAGGATGGTATTTCTAACCTCTAACTATACTTTTACAAAAGAAAACAAAGACACCTCCTATAGGAACACTCCTTGCAAACAAAAATCTGCCATGTACACCAAGAAAACAACTCTTTGAGAATTTGGGGAATAGAAACTTCATTACAAATAGGAAAGGAGCTGCATGCAGTCCTGTGAACCTGTAGAAAATCAGTTAACACAAATGTGATTTAAATGCTCAGACATGTAAATCCTGTACTAGCTGATCGACTTTATCGCCAGTTTGTACTCTTATCAACAGCAGCAGGCATCTGACTGTATTCACTTTGATTTACTCTGCTGAGACTTTTCCAGATTTAAACGTATTTTACCCAGACAAATGGAGTGACAAATGCAATAAATTAGATATACAGTATCCAAGCAAAGACATTTTAGCCCTGGAGTTACTGAAAAATAAAAGGCAGAGGGAAACAAAACCTCAAACCCTATGCATCGTCTTTACTAAAAGGAGATGTCAGACACCCTGTTGGGGAGAGCGCAATTTTGAAGAAGCAACAGTCATGATACAGGAGATGCTTCTGTGGACGCGGACGACAAGGGTTCATTTTTTTCTCTCCTTCTTCTCTCTGCTCCCCCCACCCCTCACCCCACCAGACATCCTGGGGAACTGAGGCAGGCGCTGCCCTTCCCGGGTACTGCCCAGCTGCCATCTCTCTTCTGCTGACTGCTTCCTTCCCCAGGAGGGAGGCCGCCTGGCCCAACTTGGCTCAGTATGGTTGCGAACATTTGATTTTTCGCAGAAGACAAAAGAGGATAAGAGCTCTGGAATTCAATAGAAGGTCAGCATGGCCATCTTTTTTGCCTGCTCCGGCTTCCTTTTAGACCCTGACATCTGGCGCCCATTACCAGGACAAATTAGAGCAATTCCAAGCAGCCGCAGAGGGGGAGGACTTCCTGTTTTCAGGCCGCACAGTTATCAATGCGAACGCAGGAACTGAGGATCAGAACAATGCAGCCTTAGAAACAGATTCGCGGCACTGGCGTTGCCGGCTAAAAGCATAGCTCCTGGTAAGTGTAATTAAGGAGAAGATGCCTTCTATCACAGAGTCGCAATTATACTGATGAGTTTCCGCGAAATTTTCATGTTGCTGTAATATATGAAATCCAACTATGTGGAATCCCACTCTCAAAATCTAAACATTATTATATAACCAAGTTTCTATTTTTATCAAGAGAGAAGAGGGTCATCAGAATATTATAAAACCCAACAATTTAACTGTGATCTAAGAATGCTCCTGTATTTATGTAGGTCATTCATAAAATTCATCATTTAATAGGACTTTCTTCTACTTAATTATACCCTTTTTTCTTTATTGCACATATTGGTTGTGTTTCCCAAAATACCCCTTGGATTTTCATGCCTAAAAATTCAACGGGGAGTAGCTAAATTCCTTTAATATTTGTTTCCCCTCTTTGGAACTAATATCCAACATTCTTTAAAAAAATTCTTGTTCATTAAAAAATACAAAAACTAAATCCCCTAGGGAATTACTGCAGAGGAAATCAGCAAGCAGTACTGTTCAAATAGAAGTTACATTTCTGGATGGCTCACTCAGGGACCATGCTGGGTTTTCATCTGATACTTTGTTGTACAAATGTGCATATTACAGGGCTAAGTCACTACAGGGTGATTTAGGTTGGAATATTGTCTCATAAAATAATTTGTGATTCATTTTAAAATGTTTAAAATAAAAACTGAGGGTGTATTTGAATTATATTTTAAATCACAGGAATAGGTTTTGCTCTAACCAGTGAACAGAATGAAATATATTCTCAGAACTTTAATTTTTCACTACTGATGGTATATATTAGGATATATGTATACACCATCATCTACACATATAAGTACATAAACTCATGTGCACATATTCCTCACTTACTGTCACAATTTCTACTTTTCTAAACAACTTTCTTCCCTCTCTGCCTCAAAATAGGTTGATTTACCTTATCATTTGTATAAACTTCTGACTGCAGACATTTTTTCATATGTGTGTGTGTGTTCTATATAATAGGACGGGAATTCATTAAATACTAAATAACATATTATCTTTCTGTTCTATTCAAACATAATATTAAATTTACATGTAGGAATCCTCAACACTGACACCTGTACTTAAGCAACAACCTGATGTCAAGAGGCAGAAAAAAAAAATGGGTAAGAGTTGAATGCCTTACCAAAATTTTTTCACTTTCATTTTTATTTTTAATGCAGCATCCCTAATTTTTTGGCTTAACGGAGAGGGATATCTGCATCATAGGGGAAAGGTGTATAGTCCAACAACTGCACTTGGTGTGAGTCTTGTGGGCAGACGCTCTGGACAGAGGGGACATGTGTGCACAGTGATTGACTGGTTAAGGTTTTGACTGCTCTCCATTGTCTTCCTAGAGTCTATTTGTTTCTGGTAATTAAAGAACAATTTGTCTCTTTGTTGTTATTTATAGCTGTCTAGTAAGTGCTTGACTAGTTGGGACGATGATAGCAGGAAGACAGAAAATTCCTCCTGTATCCTTTTACAGTTTCTCTAAAGAATTCACAAATAAAGTAAAACCCTCCTCT
Organism: Cervus canadensis; assembly: GCF_019320065.1. NCBI lineage: Eukaryota > Metazoa > Chordata > Mammalia > Artiodactyla > Cervidae > Cervus > Cervus canadensis. Next base: position 26,232,173 of record NC_057408.1, on the reverse strand, counting down.
CCCCAAGTAAGAAATACATTCAGTTGTTTAAAGAGGAAAGTCATATTTTAAAGTGGAAAATGAACAGATGTTTCCATTAATTTTTCAAACATTCCATATAATAATGTTTTCTCATTACATGGAATTTATATTGTTCAGTTAAAACAATTTAGATTTCATCTAAATCTACTGTAGAATTTATTAATTTGTAGTAGGTCAATGTTAAAATTCATACACTTAAACCAGTCTTTAAGTGTGAAATACAATGTGTTTAATTTTTATTGTTTGATTTTACCATGTAACTCTATGCATAACATTATTATACATATACCCTTATGTCAGTGATTCACACATTTTACAAATGAAATGTGTCTATAGATTATAAATTCAATTTCAAGAGCTTTAAAGAAACCTTGATGTAGTTTCAGTTCTTTAAGTTGCCAAGAAATTAAAGCTTACAATTAACAATAAGGGTCTGATCGATATTCAATTTTACAGGAACAAACTTTTTAAATGATAAATCACGAGACATTACTAAGTCATGTTATTGAGCTAAGCAATTATTTTGCTTTGAGTGTGTGGGAAATGCAGTTGAAATGCTCTTGAGTCAATAACAACAGCAAAAGCTAACTTTTGAGAATTCCCATGTTACACTTTTAAAATCTCATATAGTTTCCTATTATCAGTGCAATGATAATAAGTATAAGATCAGAGAAAGTGACAAATGTTTTTCTGCACCTTTAGTGGACTTTTGCTGATAGTTATGTGATTCAATATTTCTTGTTTACTTCAATTTTTCAAATATGGAAAAACACCTGATTTTAGAACGTTGATTCTGAATAAATTATTTTATATAAAAGTATATGGAATGGCAAATAGTTGAGTTACACCCACAATCTTACTATGCTTTGCAGGGAGAATAGAATGAGTATATGCCCCCTTCACTGTAGTTAGACCATAAGTACAGCTTTCCCAGGCTCCCGATGCCTCCCCAGGAACTACCGTAAAATATAAGAGGAAGGATCGCTGGGCTTCTAATAGCCATGTTCTATTTCATAAAGCCAGTCAAAATTTTTCATCAAATTCCTGTCCTTCAAAAGGCAGTGATTTTTCCAGTAACATCTAGGGCTGTACCGCAGTCTACAGATTTCTACTTGGCAGAGTCATCTATAATTTCCAAAGTCTGATGAATCAGGTCAAAGCCCAGAAAATTAAAGAGAACGGTCAAAGGATTTCAGAACTTGAGATGGTTCAACCTGATGACTGCCGTTCAGGGCACTTGGTCAAACCCATCAACGAAGCCTTCATTTATCCTCTGGACACAGTATCGATAACTGCAACTACTCCTTCATTTGTACTTCACTTCTTTTTTCAGGGCGCTCTCTGACTTGCAACCCCTTCTATTTTCTGATGCAACGCAACATCATCAATTCCTTTTTACTGATGGCAGCTATCCACACTGCCTGTCTGAGGAGGGGCACGGCAGCACCGGCAATGTCAGCCCAGTTAGCAGTGGTCATTCTCTCCGGGCCCTCCGATTCATTCCAGCCTCTCCCCAACCTCCTCAAAGCGCTGGTCTCTACTATCTCCACAGTTTTCTCTTTCTGAAATGCCATCTAGTCTGAGTCATACAAGTATGCAGTCTTTTCAAATTGGTTCTTTCACTTAGTAATATGCATTTAAGATTTTTCCATGTCTTTTCACCGTTTGATAGCTCATTTATTTGTATTAATAGCTCTGAATGTACAGACACAGGCTTTTAAGCTCTTTGGGTAAATACCTAGAGGGTAACGGTTAGACCTTGTAGTAGGTATATGTTTAACATTTTAAGAAAGTAGAAAACTATTTTCCAAAGTGGTTTCACCATTTTACATTCCTAACAGCATTGCATTAGCTTTCCATTTGATCCACATCTTCATAAACAAATGCTACAATCAATTATTTTAATTGTAGATATTCAAGTAGCTGTGCAAGCATCTCTGAGCTATTTTAAGTCTCTTAATATGATAAATTACATAGAATTAAATTTAAAACTTTTAAATCAATCTTGCACTCTGGAAATAAATTATATTTGGTTAGGATGTATTATAATTTTTGTATACTACTGGATTTGATTTGAAAAAATGTGTTAAGAATGACAAAATTGACTCTATTAAATAAGCATTTAAAAATATTTTCAGGACTCACACTTTCGTTTCTTTCTTTCCTAGGTATCTGTATCTTTTAATTACAATATACCTATATATGTTAATGTCATTGGCATTACCATTATGTAATTAATAGGTATTCATAATGTTCATTTAACTATCTACCTGCCTATATTATGACTGCTTCTTTCTTACTGAAGTTAAGAGTATAATAATAACATTAAGAATAATTTCCCTCTTTTGAGCAGTTTTCATGCTATTAACTACTTAATAAAATGACTATTTTTATAACTCCATGCATGTCCCTATATTTATATTCTAAAACATTCTATAATTTTATAAAATTATAAAAGAGACAATACTGACTATAGTAATTTCTGTACTATACACATTTGCTTAGTTATTAGAACAAATACATGGAGCTTCATCTTGATTATATTTCCATTTCTTGAGATATTTTTGAATCAAAATTATTATAAATACTTATTTCTATTTTTTCCTTTGTAAACTACGCAATTTTGTTTTTTCCTACCTATCCACTAGCCGTTTTTTTCCTTGTTGGTTGTAAGCTCATTGAAAAATGAATATATTTTAGATAAAGTTTTCATTTTGTGATTTTTACTGTTATGGAACTATTAGAGGAAGAAAGAACTTTTGTTTTTATGGACCCATATTTATTTATTCCATTTTAAAAATTTTCTTATATTCATCTCAATTTTATAAAATGATAATTTTTTCAGTAATTATAATAAGCTTTGTGTTTGGCCATTTTGTCATTTTGTGGTAATGAATCATATTTTTATTTAATTAATTCATCTGTTCTTTGTTTTGTAATATGCTGAAGGATATGATGCTGAAGCTGAAACTCCAATACTTTGGCCACCTCATGGGAAGAGTTGACTCATTGGAAAAGACCCTGATGCTAGGAGGGATTGGGGGCAGGAGGAGAAGGGGACGACAGAGGATGAGATGGCTAGATGGCATCACCGACTCAATAGACATGAGTTTGAGTAAACTCCGGGAGTTTGTGATGGACAGGGAGGCCTGCATGCTGCGATTCATGGGGTTGCAATGAGTCAGACACGACTGAGCTACTGAAATGAACTGAACTGAACTGAAGGATATGTACTAAATCTATTATTTTCATAATTTTAGCCAAACATCTCAAATCTGTGTATTGAATAACTCTTCTTTACCTTAATAATTTTATTTTATCTCTCCTTGTCACAGTGAATTTATCTGTGTGTTTTTTTGGGGCTACTTTCTCCCAACCTTCCATCTGTTTTTTTTTCTCTGCTAGTAACAGATGGTTTTAATTACTGTTTCATTATAATTTTCACTTTGAAATGCTGATAAATATCTACCACTAGGAACAAAGGAAAAAAATAACTAGATAATGGAACAAAAAAATGTTCAGAAAACACAAAAAAGTAGAGTGTGCTGTTGCATAGCCATCCACACAACTTGAGGATTTGTCTAACTTGATTTATTATAATCTATTTTTCAATTATACTTAAATAAAATTGCTTCTGCTTTTTTTCCCCCAGAAATACAAGCTGATCCTAAAATTCATAGAGAAATGCAAAGACTCAAAACAGCTAAAATATTTGTGGAAATAAGAAAGTAGTTGAGAACTCATATCTATTTCCAATTTTACTATGAAGATACAGTAAGATTGTGTAATACCTGTATAAAGATAAACAGATCAATCAGTGGAATAAAATTGAGAGTTCAGAAATAAAGCCTTGTGTTTGTGGCCAGCCAGCTGACCTTTGCTGAGCTTGGTGAACAGTTCAACAGGGAGTGGGGGTTAGGGGGAGGGGAATTGTCTTCTAAAGAAATAATGCTGAGACAACTGGAAATCCACATGTAAAAGTACAAAATGAGACCCTATCTAAAACCCTATATTAAAATTCTTTCCAAATAGATTAAAGGTCTAAATGTAAGAGCTAAAATGATAACTAACAGAAGCAAATGTAAGAATAAATCTACGTGATTTTAGGATAAGCAATTATTTCTTAGATACAATATCAAAAGAACAAATAACAAAAGGATAAGTAGATTAACTGGACTACATCAAAACTCAAAACTTCTGTGTTTCAAATGACACTATCAAGAAAGTGCAAAGGCAATCCATAGAATGGTGAAAATATTTGCAAATAACGTATCAGAAAAGGGAACTGTTTCCAGAAGATATTTTTAAAATGTTAATTGTTCAAAAGTAAAGACAAATATCCATTTAAAGCAATGAACAAAAAATTTAAATAGACATTTCTCCAAATAAGACCTCCCAAGACCCTGATGCTGGAAATGACTGAAGGCAAAAGGAGAAGAGCAGCGCAGAGGATGAGACGTTAGATATCAACACTGACTCCACAGACGTGAACTTGAGCGAACTCCAGGAGATAGTGGAGGACAGGGAAACCTGGCACGCTGCAGTCATGAGGTCTCGGAGAATCAGACACAACTTAGAGAGTGAACAACACAGCAGCAAATAAGATATGCAAATAGCCAGCAAATGCACTCAAAGATGCTCAACGTTATTGGTCATTCCATGTATGCATGCTAAGGCACCTCAGTCATGTCTGACTCTCAGCGACCCTATGTGCCAGAGTCCACCTGGCTCCTCTGTCCATGAAATTCTCCAGGCAAGAATACTGGAGTGGGTTGCCATGCCCTCCTCCAAGGGATCTTCACAACACAGGGATGAAACCTGTGTCTCATAGCTTCTGCATTGGCCGGCAGGTTTCTTTACCACTAGCGCCACCTGGGAAGTCCTGTTAGTGTCTGTCTGTCTGTCTGTCTGTCTCTCTATCTCTCCTCTCTGAGTCGTGTCCGACTCTTGCGACCCTGTGGACTACAGCCCGCCAGGCTCCTCTGTCCATGGGATTCTCCAGGCAAGAATACTGGAGTGGGTTGCCATTTTTTTCTCCAGGGGATCTTCTCAATGCAGAAATCAAACCCGGGTCTCTTGCATTGCAGGCAGATTCTTTACCAACTGAGCTATGAGGGAAGCTCTTAGTCACTAGAGACATACAAACCAAAACGACAGTGAGATACTCCTTTGCACCTTCCAGGATTGTGACAGTAGAAAAGAGAGAGGGTAGCAAATGTATGTGGAGAAATTGGGACCCTTTTACACACCTGGTGGAAATTTAAAATGGTGTGACTGCTTTGGGAAATAATCTGTTTCTATTTCTAACTCTCTTTTTCATTTTATTGATTAATATGTCCCTGAAGTCTATTAGACATGCCCCAATAAAAGAGCAATGTACTAGTGGACAAATTCCAGCTGCTTTAAAGATGCATGTTTTCATGCAATTTTTTAAATATCTCAATATGAAATTGAGATATAAAATATTAAAAAAGACAAATATATAAATCAACTTCCTCAGTGAACAGCATTCAGAGATTTAGATGAAAATGTCTCTCTTGTAGCTAATGCCTTGAGATTGTCTTAGAATAAAATGACTTTCAAATTATACTAAATTTGGTGATTTACTATGCCAAATGAATCATAACAAAGGAAATGTATTTCTTTTGCAAGTATATTAATATATTTTTAAAAGTTTGTGACAAATTATAAAATAATTATATTGATATGTCCTATTAACTTTCCTGAAAAACTTTATGAATACTATATACAAAAATGAGTTTGCTGTTGCCTGACTAAAAGAGTTCAATATTTGAAATTCTTTCCTTCCCAGATATACTTCTCTTCTCAGTTTAGCAGAATATCTTGAACTATTACTGGCAAATAAAGCTCTTTGTAACTTTCTCACAATTCTGGTGGGATCCATGTTTCTCTGACCAGCTACATATCAAAGCAATCTGTAATTATAGTAATTATAAGAAATGCTCTATTTACTTTGTTTTGATGTGACTTAGCAGCATCCCTTTGAAAGAAGCAGTGAACTGTTGGTCAAGCTCTGATATCTTCTTTGATATTGCAAAGAAATTGAAGAAAGGATAAAAGAAAGAATAATAACAAATACTATTTGCAATGTGCATGTGGTAGGTTGAGAGAAATAAATGGCTTATTTAATTTATTAACTTTTTATGTCATAGAATTCTAGATTACTCAAGTAAGTAAAACTGATTTTAATGCATATGATTCATGTTATGTTTGTAATAGTATGTCAATATTTATGGTGAATGATATGTGTTTTGTTTCTTTTATTGATCTCTTAGTCTTCCCAACACCTAACACAGAAATGCTCAATGAATAAATGAGTTAATAGATGGCTTTGTGCTCCATGTATCTGAGGTCCCCGAATTGCTACTGAACAAGTTACAGACTGCCTGCTTTTGTGGGTGGAGTTTTGTGACATGTTTTGAATAGAATATGAGTTCAATGAGTGCACAGGGGAACTGGAAATACAGCAAAATATTTTTCAAGTGAATATGAATTGCAGTAGGTAGTGTAATTGGTGCTATTGAAATGTATTAAACTTACTGGCTTTTGTTTTTTCTGGCATCCCATAATTGTCTCCATTGCAAGTGAATTCTTTAGCAACTGAGCCTTCAGAGAAGTCAATATATAGTTATAGTTATATTTTGATTTCACATTAAGGATAGTAGCATTTCTGTTAAATAAAGTCCTGAGAAATGCTCTCACACTCAAAAATTGAGCTGTTTCTGTGCAGCTAGTTCCATACTCACATACAGTGAGCAGCACCATGCCTTCCTCCTGCAGTACATTTCCATCTACACCATTTCCATTTCCTTATGGAGCTCTTTCAGGCACTGCATTTCTTGTTAGAGTGTTTCTCTAACATTACCCAAGACTCTATGCACAAGATTATTTTATGTCTTTTAGCCTGAGGAGCAATTTCAACTAATGATCAATTCAACAGTTCAATAACTGTTTCTCAAATGGCACGGATCATACTTCTGTGCTTTAGAGCACCGATCACTTTGCTCTTTCATTGCCTCCACTTATGGGGGAAAGCTGAATGTCTTGAGCAAGATGTCGAATCAATATTATGGTCATAGTTCTCAAAAGAAAAGCAACAATGAAGTATAAATTTAAGTCTAGTGAAATCAAGAGCAGATTTTTGAAAAGAAAAAGAAGGGGCATTTATTCTATGATTTCCTGAAATATTAATATTCATTTAATGTCACACTTTATCTTTCTTTTTATTTTAGCCAACACGTTTTATAGACAACTTATTTTCTAATGAAATATTTAAAATATAAGTTTTCAATTGGCATTCCTATTTGCTTACATTTGCTGTTCTCCACAACATAAAAGATCAAATATTAAGCAAATTAATATTGCTAACATATTTAACAAAAAGCATTGATAACCTGTGCACATATTTATTTCTCTCCACTCAGTTTATCCTGCATCTCTCTGATTTTGATGGATGGTGTTCAAGCTTGTAGATTTCCGGTAACAAACAGGTTTTAATTTTCACACATTATACCTCTCCACTGCCAGCTTTTGATGGATGATATGATAAAGACTCGTGCACTACATTTTAAATCCTGAACAGTAAAGCAATTAATGGCATAAGATGCAGTTGCTTGCACCTTCAATGACACTGTTATTCCTAATACTTTTTGGTTCCTCACAGTGCTTTCTCTGGTTTAGTCCCAGCCCATCTTAAAGACTGATTAAGAAAGATCCAGTACTCTATGGACCGAGCTTATCCAGGATCTGTTTTCCAAGTTAATAAACAAGCAAAGGGCGAACTTCTCCACTCATTTTATAGGATGCCTGTGGCATTGCCAAATTTGTTGAAATATTTTCAGAAACTTGAGGGCTTAGGTAAAGTGATGGCTCAAAATTAATTCTAAGTTTAACCACCCTTAATATTTCCAAAGAATACCATTTTCCATAACTGCTGAAACAAATTTTACATGTGCTCTTTTCCAAATTCATTAGAATTATTTTCCCTACATTTCAAATAATGGGATTGTTAGATTGAATTAAAATTATTTTGAGTAGATATTCATCAGATGTTTCTTGGGTATATAACATATGGTCAGTACTGAAGTAGGTAGAAGTTATGATTAAAAACAAATGAAATGTCATCTGCGAACAGTGAGAGTTTTACTTCTCTTCCAATCTGAATTTCTTTATTTCCTTTTCTTCTCTGATTGCCATGCCTAGGACTTCAAAAACTATGTCATATAATAGTGGCGAGAGTGGGCACCCTGGTTTTGTTCCTGATCTTAGAGGAAATGCTTTCACTTTTTCACCATTGACTATAGTGTTTGCTGTGGGTTTGTCGTATATTGCCTTTATTATGTGGAGGTAGTTTCCTTCTATGCTTACTTTCTGGAGAGTTTTTATCATCAAAGGTTGTTGAATTCTGTCAAAAGCTTTCTCTGCATCTATCAAGACGATTATATGCTTTTTATCTTTCAGTTTGTTGATATGGTGTATTCCATTGATTGATGTGCATATATTGAAGAATACTTGCATTCCCAGGATAAACCCCCTTAGATCATGATGTATGATGTAAAATTTTAAAAAGTCCCTATGGCTCGGAAGCAGAGAGAGAGTAATGCATAAACAAATATAAAGTATAATAAATCCTAAGTATCTGAAGACAAAAGAAGACACAATTGCCTTTAGAAAGCAGGGACATATCTTCTTTGAACAATCTGAAAAAAAAAAAAAATGTGTGTATGAATAATTCACTTATTGAGATTTTGTAATTTTTCTTAGATATTCTCTTTGATAATTCAATTTGGCAACCCTACCTTTATAATGAAGAAAAAATTCTATGAAAAGGAAAATTAACAACATCATAGAACTAGCTTCCATGTTCCTCCAACCTCTTAGACAGATTTAATGCTCTTTATATTCAACATTACCTACAGTCAAATCTCTATGTTATATAGAGATTTTCTATTTTACATTTTCTATGTATCTATATTTGTATCTATATTCTGTGTTTAATCCTAAATTTATATCTATCACTGTCTTTATAGCTATGTCTACATCTTTACTCTTATGCATGCTATATAGCATCACTGCCTCAGTGGACATGAATTTGAGCAAACTCTGGGGGGTAATGAAGGACAGAGGAGCCTGGCATGCTGCAGTCCATGGGGGCACAAAGAGTTGGGCACAACCTAACGACTGAAAAACAACAATAGCATGCTACATCAGACTTATATAGACTTATGTAAGTAATAAGACTTATATACTGTTTATTGCTTCCCTAGTTGAAATGTTACTTAATGTGTCTGGCTTCACACAGCCAGTGCCTAAAACTTCGTCTCTATAATCCAGTAAGCATGCAATCATTGAACGAAACACAGGCCTGGAGAGATATTTAATCACACTTCACTTATTTCAGCAATGCATATTTGTCAGTCGCAAAGTAGTACTCATGACCCTGCTCTTCTCTGAAATCAGAATATTTAAATGGATTTCTCTCTTAAGAGATAATTAGTGGAGATTTATTTTGATGGTTTACACTCATGCTATATGAAGTCCAACAATGAAAGTTGCTGGCACCAGCTAATTACAACATCAAATAGTAAAATATGTTATCCTTTTACAAATACCAATAATTTTGCACATTTTCAGAAAATGTCCTCACAACTGATACCCTATCTAGCACAAAAAGGAGAGAGAAAATAAAAATTGGTTATAAATAGGTACATGTCTTTTTTCTAGTTGTGAGGTATTATTGACATAAATAACTGTGTAAGTTTAAGGTGTATAGCAGGGGTCCCCAAACTCTGAGATCTAATGCCTAATGATCTGAGGTGGAGCTGATGTAATAATAATAATAGAAATAAAGTGCACAATAAATATAATGCCCTTGAAACATCCCCAAACTATTCCCCTGCCAATCCATGTAAAAAAAATTGGCTTCCCCAGAACTGGTCTCTAGTGCTAAAAAGTTTGGGAACCACCAGGATACAGCATAATGGATTGACATGTATATTGTAAAGTGACTACCAAAACAAGTGCAGTTAGCATCCATCATCTCATATACAATAAAAATAAATATATGAGAAATAGAAAAAATACAATAAAAGGAAAAGGAAAAACCATTTTCTTGTGATGAGAATACTTGGGATTACTCTCTTGACTTTCATACATTCCGTGTGTGTGTGTGTGTGTGTGTGCACGCGTGCGCTCATTCAGTTGTGTCTGGCTCTTGTACGTACCATTCAGCCGTGTTAACTGTAATCATCATGTTGTATTTCCATCCCTAAGTGCTTATTTATCTTACAAGTGAAAATTGGTACTTTTTGGCCACCCTACTCTAATTCCCACCATCCTTGACACCTGTCGTTTTCAAGGAGAGTTTGTTTGTTCATATTATTTTGGGTTGTTTTTTTTTTAAGCTCTGCCAGTGTAGCTTAGTTCAAAAGTTGTTTGGAAAGATGCAACCAGGTGTTAAAATACATTGCAGAACTTCGGGGATGAAAATGCATTGGTTGTATATGAGAAAAGAAAAGGTGTACTGTTTTTATCTTACATATGTCTTATATTAAATATGAGCCACATATGACCATGTATGGTCCACTTTTGTCTTCACTGTGCCTCATTTAGTACAATCAGCTGAAGAAAATTTAGTTAAAGGGAGCTAATTCCAAGGTCTGGAAAATGTTATTAGAAAAGAAAAAAAACCTGCTTTTATCAGAAGAGAACAGCATCTAGCTGAGGTTTTCAAAACTGTGAAAAATGGTGTCTTAAAGAAACAGTACTATTCTATGCAGTCTTGAAAGAGCTTCTGACATTTCTAGGAATTTCAAAGAGGCCTGGCATTTAGCAGGTAGAAGATAGCTTTATTTGAAGCGAATGCTAAGAAACACTTTGCTGCTTTCGCCAATTTTTCGATATTAAGGTCTAGGACATACCCTATGAGTTAGATAGATTCTAAATTTATGACTCTGTTTCAAGTAGAAGAGACAACCATGTACTATTTTAAGGTTTTATACGATCAGGTGTGTATATAAATCCCTCTGAGCTTCATACAGGATTAATGGAATGCTTTCTTACTCAATTTGGTCCTTGAGTTTCCCCAGTAATTTGCTTCTAGTTGGAAAGAAAGAAGTTAAGTTGGTTCAAGGTCTACTGTAGAATGTACTCCAGAATATTAATTCTTCTCATCAGAAAATCTGCCTAAGTAAATGCTTTCATTGTCCTTGCCAACTAGTGATTATACAGTTAAACTAGTTGCTAATAAATGTGCTTGGAATTGTCATTGTTATTGTTATTCTTGTATCCAATACTCTTGTAGTATTTTTAACAGCAATAACTTTCACACTTCAAAATGTCATGGCTTCAGTGATAAATTAAATTTACCATACTTTAAGTCTATCTAGCAACAATTAGTATTTGTGAATTTGGCAATAATAAGTCTGCAGAGGGAGCTGTGCTGTGTTCAGTCATGTAGTCGTGTCTAACTCTGTGTTGACCCCATGGACTGTAGCCCGCCAGGCTCCTCTGTCCATGGGATTCTCCAGGCGAGAAGACTGGAGTGGGTTGCCATTTCCTACTCCAGGGGGTCTTCTCGACTCGGGGACTGAACCTGGGTCTCCTGCACTGTAGGGAGCTTCTTTACCGACTGAGTCACTGGGGAAGCCTAGTGACTTCCAGGGTGACTTCATGTAGTTTCTATCAATACAATCTAAGATTTGGAAGTGTTTAATTATAATTGTTACAGTTTACAAGAGAAGTACTGAGAAATAGAGAACAGACATTTTTCAGATAAGGGAAACCATAAATGTTTAGTTAGGGCAACAGATATAAAGCACATTGATAAACTGAAATAATGTTAATTTTTTAAAAATAATCTTCCTTTTATCAAGTAAACAATTATGGTGAAAAATTTCATTTATGTGATCTACTCTCTAATGTAAGGGACTTTCTTACTTTTCATAGATTTGTAAGGAAAATTATTTTGTTTTGTTTTTGCATATTATATCAACCAATACATGGGCTTGTTAAAAGTTGACCACTATACACATATTTGTGTATTATATAAAGTTGGATGTGTAGGCATCAAGCTTTAACGATGTTCTGCAAACTTAAGCCTAAATATCACCTCATAAAATTAATTTCTAGATTATAAGACTATGACCATACATTTTATTCAATATATTTAGTATATGAGATATAATAAAATGCTATTCATGAGTTTAAATCCAATGTGCTCTCTCTCACAGAGAAACATATATGAAATTTTTACAATAGCTAAAGTTGAAAGAACAAAAAGTGAAGAAACGTATTTCTTTCTCTCTTTTAAAGACAAAATTGCAAAGTTCGCAAGGAAATTAACAAGAGCCAGGTTGTTGCTGCTGTTCATTCTCTAAGTGGTGTCTGACTCTTTGCTGCCACATGGACTGCAGCGCCTCAGGCTTCCCTGTCCTTCACTAGCTCCCGGAGTTTGCTCAAACTCATGTCCATTGTGTGGATGATGCCATCCAATCAGATCATTCGTTGGTGCCTCCTTCTCCTCCGGTCCTCAGTCTTGCCCAGCATCAGAGTCTTTTCCAATGAGTTGGTTCTTCACATCCGGTGATCCAAGTATTGAAGCTTCAGCTTAAGCATCAGTCCTTCCAATGAATATTCAGGGTTGATTCCTTTAGGACGGACTGGTTTGATCTCCTTGCAGCTGAAGGGACTCTCAAGAGTCTTCTCCAACACCACAATTTGAAAGTATCAATTCTTCAGCACTCAGCCTTCTTTATGGTCCAACTCTCACATCTGTACATGACTAGTGAAAAAAACATAGCTTTGACTATGATACCTTTGTCGGCAAAATGATACCTTTGCTTTTTAATATACTGTCTAATTTTGTCATAGCTTTCCTTCCAAAAAGCAAGTGTCTTAAACTTCATGGCTGCAGTCACCATCTGCACTGATTTTGGAGCCCAAGAAAAGAGAATCTTTTTCCACTTTTTACTCATCTATTTGCCATGAAGTGATGGGACTGGATGCCATGATCTTAGTTTTCTGAATGTTGAGTTTTAAGCCAGCTTTGTCACTCTCCTCTTCCACTTTCATCAAGAAGCTCTTTAGTTCCTCTTCTTTTTCTGCCGTTTGATGGTATCATCTGTATATCTGAGGCTGTTGATATTTCTCTCAGAAATCTTGATTCCACTTGGGATTCATCCAGCCCAAGATTTCACATGATGTACTCTGCATATAAGTTAAATAAACAGGGTGATAATATACAGCCTTGATGAACTCTTTTCTCGATTTTGAACCAATTCATTGTTCCATGTCCTGTTCTGACTATTGCTTCTTGATCTGAATACAGGTTTCTCAGGAGAGAGATAATTGTATTCCCATCACTTTAAGAATTTTCTACAGTTTGTTGTGATCCACATGGTCAAAAGCTTTAGCAGAGTCAATGAAGCAGACAGCCAAATTAGGTTATTATTTGAATTTTATCTATTTAAAACATCAGAACAATCATTTAATCTTTTCCATCAAAATATGTTCTGCATTGCACTTTTGAAGTGGTTCAATTTGTACATTAGCAAATAACTTTCTCAAAGCAAATTACTTTAGTTTTATTTGAAAACAGTTCTCTTACAAAGTCCTCTTTTCTTTGCTACTGCAGGCAATTTCATCAGAGTAAGGTCTTTGTTGCTTAAAAATTCATGCTTTAGCTACTTAGTCAAACGGTGTGATCATAATTCCCATGTCATGCAGTCAGTCTTTGGGAATTATAACAGAACATTTTCTAAATTACAGATATTCAATAAAAATGCACTTGAACGATAAATGATAATCAGTCCTGATTGTCCAACTCTCCCCAGAATATTATCAGGTCCAATCAAAGCTTTCCTATATAACTTTAAGAATCCTTCTCTTCTCTGATGACCCAAACCCTTCAACTCATCAACTCTGCAACATTAGTTAGAATTATGATCTTTAGCAGCAAGTATCCTAGAACACTACTTACAGATGGACTGTTAGAGTCACTATTGTTTATTTCCAGCATTTCTCACAACTTGTACTTTCTGAAAGTGAGACATGTGACTATCAATGGAAGCCAACCAGAGGATGGTCCAGATATTTCAATGAATACATAAAAGTTTAGAGCAACTTTCTCAAATGTCTATAAACAGTTTTTTAAAAAGTTAAAATTTTGGAACAGATGATGAATCTCAGCAGAGAAAAAACCCAACAAATGAACATTTTAGAAATAAAACTTTCAACATCTTAACTGCAAAATTCAGTGAAAAGACTTAAGATCAGGCTAAGTATGGCAAAAGGTAGGATCAATGAACATGAAAATAGCATAATGGACATCACTTACTTTGAGAAAAGAGAGAAAAAGAAAAGATTGAATAGATAGCATTAGTGGACATTCACACAAGATAAATGGAGGTCCGAAAAACAGAAAATGGGGCAAATAATTTTTTCAAGAATTAATGGTAGAAAATTTTCTCAAATTTGATGAAAACCATAAACTTTCTAAGCCAGCTTCAAGAAAGAGGAATACAAAGAAAATTACTCTCAGACATATAATATTTAAACTACTAAAAACCAAAAATGAAGAAAAAAATCCTGAAATCAAGTGAGGAAAATGACAGATCACATACAGGAACACCATGATATAAACTACCCCTCTCCTCCCATCAGAAATAAAGACCAGAAGAGTGAACAACATTTTTAAAGTTCTGGGGAAAAAAAAAAAAAAACACTATCCAGAAGAAATGTTCTTCAAAAGTAAGGCAAAATGTCATTTTAAAGATAAAAATTGAGAAATGTTTTTTACCAATATATCTATACTTCCAGAAACATCAAAAGAATTCCTTCAGTATGAGCAGTGTTGACATCAGACAAAAACTCAGATTTGTAGCAAGGAATAAAGAACACAAGAAAGGGAAAATGTGGAAAGACATTTTTAACACACATTTTTGTCTTAATTTATTTAACTTATGTATAATTCCTTAAAGCAAATATTATACTCTGTATCACAGTAGTTAGTATACCCACTCAAACACACAGAAATGGTGGGAAAGCAGTAAATACTTTATTTCAAGTTTCTTTATTTTATATGAAATAGTATAATGGAAACTTTAAGTGGACTCTGGTAAGTTAATAATGTGTGATACAATTCTTAGAGCAATCACTGAGAAAATGAAATAAAAATCAAGTTAATGCAGTCATAGTTAAAAGTCAACAAAAATTAAGATGGAATGCCAAATTCAAATAACACATTCCTAAATATTCCTTTCCTCTACAAGGACCTCTAATCCATTGAGATCCTGCCCATCTAGATCCTCTCTCATACCTTCATATTCCTCTTTTTTGATCTAGGATTCCAAAACTTCTAAAATCAATCAATCCTTTGCACACAACTTTATTTCCTCTATCTCTCTCTTTCTCTGTTACATTTATCTTGAAAGCTGCCTCTAACTCAGTGTCTATGTTTGAGCATTTGAAGCTGAAATGTTGACTTTTCTGACTTATCTAAGTGAAATTTATCACAACTTCGCATTATGGGTGAATGGATGTTCTAGCTTTCTCTAGTACAACACCCCCCACCCCTTTCTAAAAGGATTTGCTTCTTTACTTGTACATCATATCCTTTTCCTTTCACACTCACAGATGATGTCTGACTTATTTCTCTAGTGAAGGAGAAGCAACCAAAAGTAATGGTTCATCTCGCCATTGTTAGTTCTTTTCCTCTGCCTGGATCTATTAACTACCCATACAACCTCTTGTCAGAATGGAATGACTGTCTTGCATATACAAGACTAAGCACTCCACTTTTGCAGTAGATCTCAAAAAATTCTCACTTATATGAGTAAAATATTCCAGAATTGGGCTACAATTTTTTCTTTATCATTTAGTAGAACACTTACATCACAGTACTTTTGAATAATACAAACCAATTCAATAAACAAGTAGCCAGTATTATAAACAACAAAAAATCAAGCTCAAGTTGAAATGAAATTATTTTATTTGGCATCACAAAATTCTCACTGAAATATAGAATTGTACTTCTTTTTGACAGACTATTATCCCTAATAATCTCCAATTCTGAAGGACTAAATCATTTCAAATTTCCTATAGATTATAAGAAAAATTATTAGTCTTATCACTGGTAAGATTTTAGAAAGTGATCAAGTGCAATATGAGACCCTTCAAACTGAATCAGGTAAAGATAGGTTGTGTGTGTGTGTGTGTTGTGTGTGGGGGGGTGGTCTTTATGGGCATAATAAATGGCTATGTAAATTTATGTGTGCTTTTTAGTCACAGAAAAATAGAAGCTTATTTAATTGTAGGAATAGATTCAAAATTACTCATAATTCACAAATACTTCTTCTGTATCTTTGAAGTATCAGTAAATAAAAAAGAAAAAAAATCAGACTTCAGGATTCACATTTCACAATCAACATCAGGGAATTGCAGTTACCATCTATAAATGTTAAAACCTTTTAAAATTTTCATTAGGCATCATACCAAATTATTGATAAAAGGTCTTTGATTTCTGTTCAGTATTTTTTAAATGCTGCAACATCTTTGTTTTAATAGAACTTTAACATCATTACTGAGAGTAAATTTTCATACTGTGAAAGAAGTGCTCAAAAATTAGTTCTATTTAATATCTAAGAAGATCAAGCCTTTTCCTGCTTTAGAATTTATGCAATGGCTTCACACTGCTTGTCTGTTAAACCTGAGCTGTTTTGTTTTTCCAAGAGACTCCATGATTTAGTTCCACTCGACTATGACTCACTTGACTGTCGGTCGCTTCAGACAAGTCATCTCAGTCTCCTCACAGGCCACTGGCAGTAAGTTATGTGTAAAGAGTCTCAGAGAAAGTGAGTGACTCTTTAGTTGAGGGAACAAAGGCCAGAACACCAAAGGCAGCTGAGACCAGGAATGGAATTCAATGAAGGGAAAGAAAATGGAAAAGAAAGGACTGAGTGGAAAACAGTAAAATAAGGAAGGATTTGTTAAATGTAAAAGGAAAATTGTTCTTTAAATAAAATGTCTGGCACAATTAAAATGCTTTGAAATGATCTAGTTAATTTTTTTTACTTAGCAAATATTAGACATATTTCAAAAGAGAATTACAAACTTATTATTTAAATTCTAAAATATCTTTCTTAGAGCTGACAGTCGGCAGACATGAGAAGAACACTTGGGCTTTCACCGTGATTCTTCCCGCCCTCACCCTGGTGTGGTCTGACAGAGCAGCTTATAAATGGCGGCACAGATCAGCAAAGAGTTACTCCAACCAAGTTCTCTTCAACTGACCAAAGAAAACCCAGAGATGCCTTAAAGAGGGAGATATATCTTACCTGTTTACCTTGGATTGGGCTGTAAATTCACAGAGCATGCTGATATTTCATCTGAGGCAGGGTGTAGATGTTTCCTCCCCTAAGTGAGTAAAATGGGAGACAAATGAATTTGCATTTTTACCACCTTACATAAGCCATACATACTTACTATTGGAATGTTTTATTTATTATAATATTATAGTGTTATTAGCTACATTAGTTTTCCATGATGAGTGATGTTCCTTCAGTCGGCTCAGTACATGAAATATTAGCATTTGAACAGAACCTTTACTGAATTTATACCTGAGAAAGTGTGCTGCCTTCAACAACTCTTTCACAATTTTAAGTATGTTAATGGTGACTGAAGTTGATGCTTTAAATGGCATGGAGGTTGGATTTGCCTTAGTCTTTTAAGATAGAAGGAATTGCAGTCTAAAGGGTGAGAGTACATTGAAGAAAATGGAAAGTTATAAGAGTCTTAGGAGGTATGACTATGCACTATTCAGCAAGGGTGAGACTCTAGCATGATTAGGAAAATCTTTTACACTATCTCTATCTCTAAATTGCAAAATGAATTGGAAATATAACTGCATTGTATCTCTGCTACAACACAAAGTAACACATCTAATTAGAAAAAGTTAGCTAGTATTTGCTACATTAAAGAGTAACTCTGGTTGTTTCGGGCTTTCTAAGTTGTGCTAGTGGTAAAGAACTGGCCTGCAAATGCAGGAGACGTAGGTTCAATCCCAGAGTTGGGAAGAACCCTGGAGGAGGGCACAGCAGCCCACTCCAGTATTCTTGCCTGGAGAATCCCATGGACACAGGAGCCTGATGGGCTATGATCCAAAGGGTAGCAAATTGTTGTTGCTTAATCCCATTAATAGTTTTTTTCTCAGTCTCAGGTTATACTGTCAATAGATGGTCAGATTTTTTATGAGGGAGATGGCTTTTCCAATGTCATTTAATTCAAAACACTTAAAAATATAGCAATTATTTTCATTGAAAATTCCCCCTTCTCCTTCAAAAAACATTATCATATATGAGGAACAATGTCTTTCAGAAAACATTATAATCTCTGTACAACTGCTCATATTTTTTCCTAGAATGAGTGAGTTTAACAAATATTAAAAATGAGAAAGAAATACAATTTCAGAAGGCAGAGAATTGCATGTATGGTTGCATTGCGTGTGAATGAAGCTGTGATTATGTCACTGATTGTCACTTTCAGCACATGCTGTCCTGAAGTTTACAAGCTGGACAGAAAATTGCAAAGAAAGATCAAGCTAAGCGGCATAATTATTGACTGCTGGGAGTCACTAAGAGGAGATAGTTCATGCTGGCACATCTCAATCAGAAGTGGAGCAGAAACACAGAAGGTAGGTGTGCCAGTGGTAGGTGGCTTTGCAAGCAAAGCTCCAGGACAACTCGTTCACTGGGCTTAGAGTTCTGCTTTTTGAACAATTGTTTACTGTAAAACATGGGAGTTTTATCATAGAATTTTTCTCACTAAAGCACAGAGTTGTCACTGATTTTGGAAATTCTGTGTATAAATTTCAGCCAAACATTGATATTGAGAGGACCCTCTGAAGTATCAGTAGGATAGATGACTTTGTCTAAATTTATTCCAAATATAGTTAGTTCAAGTTTTTAAGGGTATTTGGTATGTTGCAGGCATTGGGCTAAGTGTTACAATAAAATTACAAAGATGAATGAAATCAGTTATTGTTCTCAAACAGCCTACTTTGCAAAGAAAACAATTTCAGGTCAGTTAACTGAGCGATTGAACAGCAACATTTCTATATGTTTTGGTAAATAACACACACGGCTTACACACAGGGTCCTGTGAGAGGAATACAGAGAAGAATGTCTACTATGTCAAACCACTAGGAGAGTTTTCAGGGTCACTCCCATGTAATATTTTGCTACACAAATAGGTTTTTAAAAGTTTCCTATATTTTAAGGGATGACAATGAAATTAGGTACTGCTATGACAAAAACCAGGTGGTCAGTGGTAAAGAATACACCTGCCAATGCAGGAGACAGGGGGTTTGATACCTGGGTCGGGAAGATCCCCTGAAGAAGGAAATGGCAACCCACTCCAGTATTCTTGCCTGGGAAATCACATGGCAAGAGGAGCCTCGCGGGCTACAGTCCATGGGATTGCAAAGTGTCAGACACAACTCAGCAACTACACAACAACAATGGCAAAAACATTCAAAAGAGTGAGTGGGGGAGCTGGGGGCAGGTCTCATTGGAGTGGGAATGATGTAATCTGATGTGTATGAAGGTGCCTAGTGCCCATGAATCTGAGCCCCTTGTAGGTAGATCAAGGCTTGATAAACACTTCCAGATGGTTTACCAAGTTAATTGGTAGCTTAACCCGTTTAGTATCATCTAAAATTGTGCTTATGTATTTATTTTAGGATGGCAATATATAGATGATGCCCTTGGCACTCAAATGATAGTTCTAAGTGGATGGCTGGAAATATTGCCTTGAGCAAATCAGGAACACCTTCTGGGAGCTTCTGCTCTGGTTTCTATATGCCTGAGTAGGATACATCAGGAGATTTATGGGGAATACAGCAGAAGACTCAAAAGCATCTGAAGTAGATATTCAAGGGAAAGGTGTGATGGACGGGAGGGTGGCATTGGGACTCCTTTTCTCCCCAGGGCATGTATGATGCTCCTGCATTTTTGTTGATGTTTTGTTTTATTCCCTAACCTCCCTACACGTTTTGCCTTTTCTTTCCTACTAAATTTGAGTTCTCAGAAGTCAAGGTCTCTTCTGGCCTGTCTGTCCTTTCCCAACACAGTGTGATGAAATGTTATGCTATGGAAATAAAGGGCCAAACCTTCTGTGTCTGAGTGGAATTAAACCCTGCTCACAGTTTCACTATCTTTTTGACACTGCAGGTAAGTGGTGCACACATCTGTGCAATTCGTGGGTGATAACCACCTACACAAAGAACAGGCTGTCTGCTGCTGATAAAATTCATGCATGCAGCACACTGAACAAACCGGATATTCTGAAGCACACATTCACAATGATTGAGGAAAAGTGACAAGACAAAATATTGAGAAGTTAAATTGGATCCAAATTACAGCCTTCTGATTCTCTCAGCTGAAATAAATAATTCTACACAGAATGAAACAAAATGATAGATTTATACTTGCAAATCAGGGAAAGGCACTGGCTAAAAGTCTAACCATGTTCAAAATCACACTTCTTTGCTGGCATCTGACCTCCAGCCACTCACTTAACCAAAGCCTCATTTGCTTCACATGAAACTGGAGATGACCACATTGCTTAGTGTATGTTCCCACAAGCTGGGATTCAATGAACCTTGACCATTATTATTTTTCAGCAAGTTGTACAGATAGGTGTTTCTCTATATGTTTGTGAGGATATATATGCAGATTAAATTTCAGAGATTAGAAGCAGTTTTGGAAGGTAAGATTCACATGGAGGAATTTAATTTGGGAAGCAACAAAAATGCATGTATGGGTCTTTGGTTTGCGTGTATTACCCTAAATGGAGAAGGAAATGGCAACCCACTCCAGTATTCTTACCTGGAGAATTCCTTGGACAGAGGAGCCTCGTGGGCTACTGTCCATGGGGTCACAAAATTTCAGACACGACTGAAGCGACTTAGCAGCAGCATTACTCTAAGTATATTACAGGTAAAGGTAGTATGTGATTAGTATAGCCTTAAGAATAAAATGATAAAAAAATATCAAGGATATACAGCATTGGAGAAAATAAATATGCAATCTATGCAAATAAATATGCAACCTGTGCAAAGTATGCAACACTTAGCAAATTTTACCAGTTTCATAGATACTGTGGTGTGTAAGAGATCAAGAATCATCTGATTTTTCAGTTCAGATTGGAGTAAGTTAAAAAATAATACCAAACTTACTCAAAATGAAAGAATCTGAGTAGCAGAAGGGGCCTAAACTTCCCTGGCATAGAGGTCAAGACCATACTAAAGGACATTTTAACTGGAATAGCTGAGAGTCCACTTATATGAAGGTATCCTAAAGACAATGATGATCCTACTTCAGAGCAGGAAATTGATATAGAAAAGAGTTTGGCAGTATGTGGGCTGGACAGCGGGATAGTATGACAGTGGGTCTTGCTTTTGACAATCTTAAGCTACACCACTCACTGAGTTTATGATGAAACACCTGTGTTTCTATTATATTCAAGTTTATCTTCCTGTAACAAGTATTTTCTCACACCTATTTGTTTGAAGAAATTTAATACTACTTCATGGAGAACAACTAATGACCATGTAGTTGGTGTTGACATCTTTATAAATGCTTCAGTATTTCAAGATAGAACATTTTTATCATATGTATATATATGATGATCAAAATATGTCTAGGCTGGATATGCCCTAAATATTTGTCACACTCAAAAAATCAGGGTTTCGCTCGTAGCTCAGTCAGTATAGAATCTGCCTGCAATGCAGGAGACTTGGGTTCCATTCCTGGTTCAGGAAGATCCCGTGGAGAAGGAAATGGCAACCCACTCCAGGATTATACTTAATGCATACAAAAAATAAAATTTTTCTTCACGTTCAGAAAAATTTTAGCAGCATTCATTTTTATGAATATACCCTACTTGTGATTTCTTTTCTTCTTGCTTTTGCTACCTCATTTCTCATCATCAGTGATGTTACATCATCTCTTTAAAGTAGCGTAGGGCTATTAACATTGGGGGCCATATTTCCCAACCTATATGCTTATATCTTATACTGATAGAGAAGGATAACCATAAAACATGCTATAAGCAACATGCTGATTTTTTTTTTTCATTCACATCTTCCTGTCACTCCACTCATTTTAGATTCTGTTTTCCATCTTGTGATGAACATTTCCCTTATTTTGTAACGCTGCTTGGAAAATGATTCACATCCTAAGGCTGTGCCCAGAGAGTATAAAGGCAAATTTGTTTCCAAATGCCATTTTTGTGATCTAAACCCCTAATGTTTCCAAATCAGCAACTTGGGAACATTGGGACTATTCAGGTTTGGTTCACAACGGTCAGTCTTCTCAAAGGCTGCATTGTACTCTGCCTTTTATGAATTACTTGCCCAGTATTATTACCTTCTCCAAACTCATAGCCACATTCATTCGGTCCAAACTTCAGTATCATCCTACTCAATTCCCCTAACCAACAATTTCTTGCCTATTCAGATAATAATTATCAACTTTAAGTTAAATAACAATCAATATTCCTTACAGAGGGAAATACTGCAAAAGTCAACTTGAGCATATTTCTTAAATCTATAACATGTGAAATCTGGACCACTAGCTGAACAGGAGCCTGATTTCTCAGAAAGTTTGATATATGTTCACTATTCAGCCATGGCAGGCATCAACTTCTTTTCTGTGAAATATAAAATAAAACGGGATGATTACAAATCATGTATCTAAGATAGATCATTCTCTCTAGCTATATATGAAAACTAATAATTCAGTGACTGATTTCATAACACTCTTCAGCCAGTAAGATAAAAGCATACTGTCTTTGAATTAAAGGCTCAAATTTAATAGAAAGATCATGTTTTCTAAACTGGAGCAAAGAAACCAAGAAGGTTCAGTTAATTTAAACAAAAAATAGCTACCGATACTGATAAATATATTTTCAGTTACCAAGGAGTGACAGAGAAAGGAAGAGACATGTACAGTTGAGAGAAAAAAACACAGGAATGGATTTTGCATGGAATGGAAATATGAAGCTTGTATGGATTATAAACTCTTTATTCCCAATATGGGACTGAGAGCAGCATTTCACCTTGGCTAAACTATTTAGTCAAGCAAAGTCAGTAGAAACCAGAATTTGTTTCTTTCCTATTTCATTTTGGTTTGCACACATTTGTTGTCTTTTTCCTGGGGAGTCTGATTCCTAGGTAACGGGATAGGCAATTGGGGTGTTGGTTAGAAAAGTGGTGCTTGTCCAGAAGGCTAATCAGATTCTCCGAAATAAGCAGGGAGCCTGGTGGGATGTCACGTGCCATGCCAATGCTGCTACTGAAGCAACCTGTCCAGTGAAAATCATGAATGAAATACTAAAGTTAATAGAAGCACTGCCTTTGCTGTCTGATAGACCTAAATTTAAATCTAAATTCATCTTCCCACAAGCTGTGTAGCTGGCATTTAAGGAACATATTTAGTCTAATATTATTAAAATAAGGATATTAGATTCAACATCAAATGATTGTTGCTAAGATAGAAAATACTATAAGAACTATTAACTAGAACAAGTAACAAATACACCAACTTCCCTCATTTTGTGCAAATGACTCTATAAAGTATGCCTACTAACTGCTGCACTGATTTGAGACTTTAATTATTATGAATTTATTTATGTTTAACTTATTTATTACAGATTTAAGGTTTTATTTATTTTATACATCTACATGAGCATTATTATTTTCAAAATTACCTAATTCATACCTAGAGAATTATATAGCTGCTGAGAAAGTCAATTCTTTTTATCTTTTACAAATTAACTCATCCAGGGACCCTCTTACTTAGTTTTAAAGAAAAAATCATAATTCTTCCAATGAACGAAGAAATATAGTACAAAATTTGGCAAATCAACACTTAGATAAGGCTGTGTTTGGATGACATTTAAAACCAGACACTGCTACTGAACATATGTTGAAAATTATCACAAATTAAAGCTTTTATGCAGTCTTCTTCCACTAGTATGTTTGTTGCTTGTATGTTTTTTAAAAAGCCACAATTTTCTTGTTTGTATACAATCTGGGATGCAATATATGTTTTGGAAATTTAAGCATACTAAATCCATTTAGCTTTTGCAACATCTAAATGTCTGTGCTTTCCAGTTTTATATTGATTCAGAAACCTCTATTAATGTTTCTGAAATCTGAGAAACCAGAACAATAAAACTGTTTTATTCTTTGTAAATGTCATTACTTATAAAGTGTTAAGATAAACTCGCTTTGAGTGTTATGCAGTTTAACTTGTCACATATCATTGACATCATAAAACAACATCACGAGTCTTACTTGGAGATGTCTAAGCACACCCCTCTTTACGTGGAACTTTCAGACAGAGCAAAGGCAAAGTTATTTAGTTCTTGGTAAGAGAGTATGTTATGAAAAGTAACATAGAGCATCTTTAACAAAACAATACATTCAATTCAAATGTCACATCTTTTTGTTTCCGGTTCCTCTGCTGAATTCAGTCACTGTAAAACTGCATTCACTGTTGGACATCATATATTCATTGTGACTTAAATATGTTTGACCTATGTTCGTTATGAAGAGATCAAAAAGCCTGAAGCAGATACAGTGTCTTTAGATGGAAAGTTTATAAAGCATATTTTAAAATAGAGGTGGAAAATATTTCTAAATGATCTGAAAATGAATATACCTAAATATAAATATACTGGAATAAAAATACATCTGAAATGAACTAAGACTGATATAGCATTCTTTTTTAATTTTTTTTAGTGCATCAAATTGTGTTCTCTAAAAATTCATATGCAGTATCCCTAATCCTCGATGCCACAGAATTTAGAGGCAGGGCCTTTACAGAGGTGGTGAAGGCTGAATGAGGTCACAAGGGTGGAACCCTAACTAATCAATAATGGGATTGTTGTCCTTATCACAGAAGGAAGAGACACAAGGAAGGCATGAAAGGAAAGACCATGTGAAGACACAGCAAAGTGGCCGTTTGCAGCAAAGACAGAAGTCCTGGGGAAATCAAATCTGCCAACACATTCCGGCCTCAAGAACCATGAGAAAGTTAAATTCTGTTGTTTAAACTAACTAGTCTGTGGTATTTTGTTTTGACAACCCTAACAAACTAATGCAATCATTTATCTTTTCTCAGTATAGACAGCCTTGACTAAACAATGGCTTGACTTTTGATTTTTTTTGACTTGACAATGGTGCAAAAGCAATACATATTCAGTAGAAACCCTATTTTGAATTTTGAAACTTGATCTTTCCCAGGCTAGCAACCTGTGATATTATCCTCGCAAGTGATGCTGAGCAGTGACGGTGACCTACAGATTTCAGGAGCCACAGACTTATGAGGGTAAATAACCAATACTCTTCAAACATTCTGTTTTTCAATTTTGGTACAGTATTCAATAAATTACAAGAGATATTCAACACTTCACTATAAACTAGGCTTTGTGTTAATTTTGACCAACTTGAGACTAATGAAAATTATCTGAGCACATGTAAGGAAGGTGAGTCAAAGCTACCATGTTAGCTAGGGTAGGTGTATTAAATGCATTTTAAACTTACTATATTTTCAGTTTTATTGTTGTTATTTAGCCACTAAGTCATGTTCAATTCTTCACAAGTCCGTGGGTTGTGGTCCACCAGGACTACATGGATTTCCCTTTCCCAGGCAGTAATACTGGAGTCAGTAGCCATTCCCTTCTTTAGGGGATCTTCCTGACCCAGGATCAAATCCTCATCTCCTGTTTGGCAGGCAGATTCTTTACTGCTGAGCCACCAGGGAAATCCATTTTTTATTTACAATGAGGTTATAGGAACATACCCCCATTGTAAGTAGAAGATCTGTATTTAAGTATTTTTGCTGGAATTAACCACTTTATTTTTAAAATCTTTATTTATTTGGATTATAACTATCTATATATAGCTAAAACAAAATTCAAAATTTTGTTTAAAAGTAATTTCACGTTAGCTTAAGTAATGCCACTGGGTTAGCAACATTCATTGAATGCCAAATATTTTTTAGGCATTGTAGCAGATTCTAAAAATGCCAAGATTAACTAAGCATAATCCCTGTCCTCAAGGCACATATGGTCCAATAGAAGATACTGACAAGAGTCCCATTACCTGTGTCCAGTGCTGAAGCCTGGGATCAGGTTGAGAAACAGCTGGACTCTAATTTGTATTCATAGGTGATGCTGAGAAATG
Organism: Cervus canadensis; assembly: GCF_019320065.1. NCBI lineage: Eukaryota > Metazoa > Chordata > Mammalia > Artiodactyla > Cervidae > Cervus > Cervus canadensis. The sequence continues at coordinate 26,205,883 of NC_057408.1, read as the reverse complement.
TCTGATGAACTGGTGGGCAGGGTTTACCAGCACCTCTTCCCAGACCACTGTTTAGTGGTCTGAATAGAAAAAGGAAACATGTACATTTCTGAAACAGAGTCTTTTGTCAGCAGCATCAGGGTCCCTTAAAAGGTCTATCTCATTAGCTTACTACATATTTGCCACAAGTAAGACATCTGCTGGAGAGGCATATTGCCTTCTGCTCTGTCCTGCAGAGTGAGCCTTTATGACTAGGGAACGAATCCCGCCTCTCAGACTTGAGAGATGTGTTGGGGTAAGTCATGAAAATGATATGCACTTCCACTCCACAACTAACGATTTATTCCTTGCTAATATTACTCCAAGGTACTTCCCACACCCTATACAACATACCAGCCAATGCTGAGATCACAGCTTGAAATTGCCGATGATTTCTGCTACCTGAAGTCAAGTGAGTGGTTGATTTTACTACTCACTTGTTTTCTGGCAATTGTGTGTGTAGGGAGGGTGGGGGAAGGACTTTGTTCACGTTTTCAGCATAAGTGCTTTCGGCAAATTTTTGAATAGCAGTTTTCAGGCTTTATAATATCTACAACTGCCTTTAGTGAAGACATTAATTGGAGTTACCAAAGTCAAAGACTTTAGCTTCAAGTATTACCTTGCCTTTGGAATGGCACCACCATACTTCCTCTTCCTGCAGCATGGTGGGCGTTAGACACGAGAGAGCACAGTCAGAAACAAGGATGTGCGTGTATCCAGGCAGCAAATGGTGCCTGAGGAAGCCAGAGGTGACACCGCTGTTCTCTCAAGTTACTGAGTATTCCAGCTGGCATAGAAATCCTCCTGCTAAGTCATAGTGTGGGCTTCTCTTTAATTTGTAAAAACCCATAAAGAAAAAGAAAAAAAGAAAAAGATTTCTTCATGTGGCTGTGATGATATAGGTCAAATACTACATTTGAGAAATATTCCCTTTAGCTCTCATAGGAATTAGGAGAAGCTACCTGTGCGTTTCAAAAAGGCACCTATTTTAAGACTACAAAAGAAGAAAATCACCAAAGAACTTTTTAGGATGAAAGATTCAGGACAAGTAACACCCAATTCCTACATTTGGCTGTGTGAGCTGACACCATCATTGATAAAGGGCATATGGCTACAAAAAAAGAGTTGAAGTGAAGAATAACTCAGCTTGAGGTTTGCATTCTGGATGCCTGGAGAAGCAAATTCAAGAATTTCAACATACTGGTGAATACACGGAACTTAGTAAGTGGATGGAAGTAGGAGAATCAAGACTCTGCACAGAACTAGGAATTGCACTTCAATATGTTCTCTAGGAGGGAATAAGGCCTTGGCCACATGCTAGTGCATGTAGGGAGAAAAAGGAAAGAGCTTCCAAGAGAATCCCAGGTTGCAGTAAAAACAAAAAATAAACAAAAGGTCAAGGGGTTGAGGGTGGGAGGCCATGGAATAGAGAAAAAGGGGAAAAAAAAATGTTCATAGAAGAGAATGATGCCAAGCCAATCATGGGAAAGGAGGATTTCAGAAGGAGGAAATGATTCACCCAATCCCCCTACTGCAGAATCTAATGTCAGCGGACAAGTAAAAGGGGCCTTTGGTGTAGAAATGAAAACATAACTGTTCATAGTGCTGAGTTCAGCAAGACACACTGTCTTTGGGGACAAGAAGGGTTGGACTTAAAGCCTGGCTTGATAGTTTCTAACTTCAGAACAACCACCAAGTTAACCTTTGTTAAACCTGAAATTCTCCTTCTATAAAATAGGGGTAATAGTCTCTCTCTTTCTCTCTCTTTTTTTTTTTTTTTTTAAAGAGAAAGGTAAAGAAGAAAGTTAAAGAACTTGAGAAGTATCGTTTCACAGAGAGCTTGTGAGCTGTCCCTTAGAATGTTACCAAATACCTCACAAAGAAGCATACCTAAGACTCCATAAGAAATTGTGTTGAACCTGTAAGCTACTTCTGTTTCAACCCACAACCTCTGTGTCAAAAATGAGGTGGAGCTTGGATCCAGAATTCCTCAAATTCTGCTATCCATTTTCATTTCCTGTTCTCATCGCATGAAGTGTGAAAAAGTAGACAACTACTTTTCAATGTCTAAATCTAGTCTTGGTGAGCATGTGGAGAGGATTTTTCTCCCTCCTTTATTCCTTTTATTTATTTCCACTCCTTCCTCCATCCCTTTCTCCCTCCCTTCCTTTTTTCTTTTTTTTTCTTTCAAAGAAAAGCGTGATTAGACTTTTATTAACCAAAAGATGCTATGCAACTTGAAAATAAACCCTATATTTTGGTTTTCCTCTAATTTCACAGCTGGAGTTTTTTAATATATCTTTATCAAACTCCTTACAAACAAACTAAAACACACAAAAAATAACAGCAAAAAAGTAAGCTGACTTATGACTCTACCTTTAAAGGGAGGTACATTCAAAGAAATGGCAGTCTGACCTCCAAATATTATTTGAAACAAATTTCTCTTATTTGATCTAAGTCTATGGAGAAAATGCTCAGCAGAGACTGAGTTTTTATACACATCATAAAAGAAATACTTCTAAAAGTCCTTTCTCAGTCCTTGTTGCCAAGTTAGGGTAAAGACCAGGGTGAGGCAAGTGAGTTATGAGCCTCAGTGTAAAGTAGACACTGAGAATCTCAATAAAAAGCATAAATCGTATTTATTTCAAGGCACTATTGAAAAGTCTAAGTTAACGCCAAAGAAAATCATGATGAACAAAATCGTGAGATTTTGCATAAGGATGGATCCAGTCTTGCCTGACTCACTTTCCTCTGGTCTGTGCTGTTGTTTCTCCTACTTCTCTCACACATATGCTAACAACCTCTCCAAATTCTTACTCTTGGTGGACACTACCCTACAAATCTGTCTCTCACACAAGCTTCTCTACACACCACGTCTCCCTTTAATTCCATCTGAAGTCACACTCATTCAGCCCCCTTCCTTTATCACATATTAGCTGTTTGGTGTCAAGTATCTTGTCTTCTTGGGTTTGTCTAATTTTCTAACCCCCTTCATTAACTATATTTGGCACAATAAAGGTGAGTCTAATGACTGACCCAGGGAGAAAGACTCTTATCTTTAGAGGAATTGTGTCTAGGATTTATGAAGAGAGAGATGCACTGTCACGTAATAAAGGATAATATTAATAGCAAATGAACTTACATTAATTAAGACATGTTCATTTTTTTTCATCACTTTTATACCTGGTATGTTTTATGCTCCTTCTCTATGATAGACATAAGGAGGATATTATTACTACCCCTATCTTATAGATGAGAAAACTGAGGCAAAGAGAGATAAATATCCTTGTTCAAGCTCACTTATTTAAAAAGCATCTATGATTAGCAGATAAGTTGTGTAAATGGATCATTTAACCACTTTTTTTTTGACTTCTGTATTAGTAGAAGAGGTTAAGATTTGATTCAATAGGAGAATTATTATTCATGTGAATGCTTTCTGCATGTTGTGAGAAATTCGATAATGGAATAGGCTAGGTGAATATGCTGCCACATAATAGCAATTATTCTGACTCTGCCAAATAAAACAAAAGTATACAATAGGTTTGTGTCTGCTTCCAACTGGCTTTGACAACAATGATGGTATGTGCTGTCAAGTAAAAAACAACAACAACAAAAAAAAAAAAATTAGCACCATCCAAAAATAGTTTTCTTGCCTTTTGGGTTGATTTGTCTGTCAAGATGATGAACCAATTGTGCAAGGAGAATCAGCATTTAGGGGATATCTTTTTTTACCTGTCACAACAGTCTGTCCTCCCAAAATGTAAGCTGATAAAAATGCTTTAAGTCTTTCCTTATCAGCCAACTATAGTCCTGACTTTAAAGAAGGAAAACCAAATGCAGGACAAGATGCTCAGGAACTACTATAATGAAGAGTGTCCTGAAAATAATGGAAGCAATAGCTTTTTAAAATGTATGTCTATTTTATAACAGTTTCTTAAAATTAAAAGAAAATAAGGGGAAATCATGGAAAAGGAAAGGGCAACCCACTCCAGTATTCTTGCCTGAAAAATCCCATGGACAGAGGAGCCTGGTGGGCTACAGTCTATGGGGTCTCCAAGGGGGAGACTGAAGCAACTTAGCATACAAGGGGGAATCAGAATGCTGATGATTGTTAATTACTCATTTCTTCATGCACTCACCCAGACTTGATATCAAACTCCACACCAAAGTTCTCATATATGAGTCCAAGTTGTAGCTATTAAGGAAAATGATCATACCCCTCTGGCATGCATCAAAAAAAAAAAAAAAAATCAAATTAGTTTCTAAAATAGCCCAAAGCAGCTCAAGTTGTTTCAGATTGTTTCAGACATTCTTAAGTTCCTGACTGACAAGTGTTATGGAATTTAGCTGTAATCATCTTTTCATTCAAAAACAGTTAATAATTACAAAAAGTAGAAACTAGTACCTCATATTTGCACATTTTAAAATGGAGAACAAGTGCACAGTGCCCTCCAGATAATATCTATCTTTGACCAAAATTGCTACATAGTGCTGACTAGAGAGAACTGACAAAAACAGATTTCTTCATACAGTTCTGACTCTAGAAGGCAAAATCTTCTTTAACAATAAGACTTGGGGGAAAGAACTGCAATGATCATTGTATTTGAAAATTATCCTACTTATGTACAATTTTTGAAAAACAGTCTCTGTTAACTAAGAATCAAACAAAATAGATGAATGTGGTTTATTGAACCTGAGTCATTTGATAAAACTAGAATTCATACTAACATGTGTTAAATTCCATTGTAGCTACATATTACTGAAAATAATTTGGTATCTTTTCCAGATGCATTTACAGCCAAGGACCTGAGTGTGTTCCATTAATGACTTGGGAACAACTTTGAAGGAGATAAAATGTGTTTTCTATCTCATACTCACTTAGGGAAAATAGGATCTTAAAGATATCACATCTCTTTCAATCCAAGAATGTTCCAGGTAGATGATCATTCACATTAAGCATGAACTGCTATGAACTGGAAATAGTGGAGCGCTTACTAGCAGGTTGCTCCACTGTTACAACCTTCTTTTTTCATTATTTTAAACCAAGATCTCTAAGTTCCTATCATTTTTCTTAGGTCCATCTTACAGGACTGTTTTAAATAATTATGGGATCTTTTCCAAATGTTAGTGATAGTCGCTCAGTCATGTCTGACTCTTTGAGACCCCATGGACTGCAGCATGCCAGGCTCCTCTGTCCATAGAATTCTCCAGGCAAGAATACCAAATAGTGGGTCATCAAAGTCTGGAAGCTGCTCCTACCTCCCAGCAGTATAGAATCCACCTCCAAAGCAGGAGACACAGGTTTGATCCCTGGGTCTGGTAGATCCCTTGCAGGGGGAAATGGCAACCCGCTCCAATATTCTTACATGAAAAATTCCATAGACAGGAGCCTGGTGGGCTACAGTCCACGGAGTCACAAAGAGTCAGACATGTCTGAGCGACTGCCACCTTTTAAATAAGTCCAGTTTCCTCAACTGTTGCACTTGTAACATACAGATTGGACATCTCTAGACATCTCAACTCCAAGTGAAACTCTAGACTACATTTTCAAACTTGTGAAACTTAAGAGTGATCATAGAAATTCAAACATACTTGTATACAAATAGAACTAATTTCAAAACTAATACAGTAGAACTGAGCTCCTGGTGGGGCATTCCCCTTCCCTTTCCTTCTCTTTTCTCTCCAAATTTAATATAGTAGAAAATATTTTCTTCCTGCAAAATGTATTCAAATTTTGATCACCTCTCACTTCCCTCATTGCTGTGACAGAGGTCATCACTGTTTGCTGGATTGTTGTGAATAACCTCTTCACTAGGATGCCTGCCTCCTCCCTTTTTATTTATCAAAGCATGGTGTCTTCTCCTTGATTGCAGTGACCCTGTGAAACCCTATGGAGAGTCAGGTCACTGTTTTGCTGAACATTCTCCAGCCCTTGCCCTTTTTTCCCAGAGAAAATGCCAGTCATTTTGATAAACTTTAAGGCCCATGATGATGTGCTCCCCTCCCCTCCAAGGTTACGCCGTGAGTTCATACTCTGGGACCTTGCCTCCCTCCTCTCACACTGATCTCTGTACCTTCTATGGAGTTGGACAAATGCATATGACAGGAGAGTATCATTAGTATCATACAGTAGTTTCACTGCTCCCTAAGTCCTCTATACTCTGCCTATTCATCCCACTTTCCTTCTTAATGCCTAGCAACCACTGATTTTTAGCTTTCTTCATAGTTTCTTTCCTTTCTAGAGTGTTACAGAGTTAGAATCACACAGTACACAGCAGTATCACTTCAACTTAGTAATATGCCTTTAAAGTTCCTCACTTTTCATACTGTGACAAAGCAAAAACAACACCCAGTTGTGGATATGACTGGTGATGGAAGCAAGGTCCAATGCTGTAAAGAGCAATATTGCATAGGAACCTGGAATGTTAGGTTCATGAATCGAAACAAATTGGAATTGATCAAACAGGAGATGGCAAGAGTGAACGTCAACATTTTAGGAATCAGCGAACTAAAATGGACTGGAATGGGTGAATTTAACTCAGATGACCATTATATCTACTACTGTGGGCAAGAAACCCTTAGAAGATATGGAGTAGCCATCATAGTCAACAAAAGAGTCTGAAATGCAGTACTTGGATGCAGTCTAAAAAAATGACAGAATGACCTCTGTTCGTTTCCATGGCAAACCATTCAATATCGGAGCAATCAAAGTCTATGCCCTGAATAGTAATGCTGAAGAAGCTGAGGTTACGGTTCTACAAAGACCTACAAGACCTTTTAGAACAAACACCCAAAAAAGATGTCGTTTTCATTATAGGGGACTGGAAGTCAAGAAGTAGGAAGTCACGAAACACCTAAAGTAACAGGCAAATTTGGCCTTGGAGTACAGAATGAAACAGGGCAAAGGTGAATAGACTTCTGCCAAGAGAATGCACTGGTCATAGCAAACACCCTCTTCCAACAATGCAAGAGAAGACTATACATGGACATCACCAGATGGTCAACACCGAAATCAGATTGATTACATTCTTTGCAGGCAAAGATGGAGAAGCTCTATATAGTCAGAAAAAACAAGACCAGAAGCTGACTGTTGTTCAGATCATGAATTCCTTATTGCCAAATTCAGACTTGAAGAAAGTAGGGAAAACCACTACACCATTCAGGTATGACCTAAATCAAATCCCTAACAATTATACAGTGGAAGTAAGAAATAGATTTAAGGGACTAGATCTGATAGACAGAGTGCCTGATGAATTATGGACTGAGGTTCATGACATTGTACAGGAGACAGGAAGCAAGGCCTTCCACAAGAAAAAGAAATGCAAAAAAGCAAAATGGCTGTCTGAGGAGGCCTTACAAATAGCTGTGAAAAGAAGAGAAGCCAAAAGCAAAGGAGAGAAGGAAAGATATACACATTTGAATGCAGAGTTCCAAAGAATAGCAAAGAGAGATAAGAAAGCCTTCCTCAGTAATAAGTGCAAAGAAATAGAGTAAAACAATAGAATGGGAAAGGCTAGAGATCTTTTCAAGAAAATTGAGACACCAAGGGAACATTTCATGCAATGATGGGCTCAATGAAGGACAGAAATGGTATGGACTTAACAGAAGCAGAAGATATTAAGAAGACATGGCAAGAATACACAGAAGAACTGCACAAAATGATCTTCACAACCCAGATAATAACGATGGTGTGATCACTCACCTTAAGGCAGATCCTGGAATGTGAAGTCAAGTGGGCATTAGGAAGCATCACTACAAACAAAGCTAGTAGAGGTGTTGGAATTCCAGTTGACCTATTTCAAATACTAAAAGATGATGCTGTGAAAGTGCTGCACTCAATATGCCAGCAAATTTGGAAAACTCAGCAGTGGCCACAGGACTGGAAAAGGTCAGTTTTCATTCATATCCCAAAGAAAGGAAATGCCTAAGAATGCTCAAACTACCACACGATGGCACTCATCTCACACGCTAGCAAAGTAATGTTCAAAATTCTCCAAGCCCAGCTTCAACAATACATGAACCATGAACTTCCAGATGTTCAAGCTGGTTTTAGAAAAGGCAGAGGAACCAGAGATCAAATTGCCAACATCCACTGGATCATCAAATAAGCAAGAGAGTTCCAGAAAAACATCTATTTCTGCTTTATTGACTATGCCAAAGCCTTTGACTGTGTGAATCACAATAAACTGTGGAAAATCTTGAAAGAGATGGGAATACCAGAACACCTGACCTGACTGTTGAGAAACCTGTATGCAGGTCAGGAAGCAACAGTTAGAACTGGACAGGGAACAACAGGCTGGTTCCAAATAGGAAAAGGAGTACGTCAAGGCTGTATATTGTCACCCTGCTTATTTAACTTATATGCAGAGTACATCATGAGAAACGCTGGGCTGGGTGAAGCACAAGCTGGAATCAAGATTGCCGGGAGAAATATCAATAATCTCAGACATGCAGATGACATCACCCTTATGGCAGAATGTGAAGAGGAACTAAAAAGCCTCTTGATGAAAGTGAAAGAAGAGAGTGAAAAAGTTGGCTTAAGGCTCAACATTCAGAAAACTAAGATCATGGCATTGGGTACCAACCCTACATGGCAAATATATTGGGAAACAGTGGAAACAGTGACAGACATTACTTTTTTAGGGTCCAAAATCACTGCAGATGGTGACTGCAGCCATGAAATAAAAAGACGCTTACTCCTTGGAAGAAAAATTATGACCAACCTAGATAGCATGTTGAAAGCAGAGACATTACCTTGTCAACACGGTCTGTCTAGTCAAGGCTATGGTTTTTCCAGTTGTTATGTACGGATATGAGAGTTGGACTGTAAAGAAAGCTGAGCGCCGAAGAATTGATGCTTTTGAACTGTGGTGTTGGAGAAGACTCTTGAGAGTCCCTTGGACTGCAAGGAGATGCAATCAGTCCATCCTAAAGGAAATCGGTCCTGAATATTCTTTGGAAGGACTGTTGTGAAGCTGAAACTATAATATTTTGGCCACCTGATGCGAAGAACTGACTCATTTGAAAAGACCCTGATGCTGCGAAAGATTGAAGGTGGGAGGAGAAGGGGATGACAGAGGATGAGATGGTTGGATGGCATCACCGACCCAATGGACATGAGTTTAAGTCAACTCTGGGAGTTAGTGATGGACATGGAGATCTGGCATGCTGCAGTCCATGGGGTTGCAAAGAGTTGGACACGACTGAGCGACTGAACTCATACTGAAAGTTCCTCCATATCTTTTCATGTCTTGATAGCTGATTTCTTTATAGCACTGATTAATATTTCACTCTGGATGGACCACAGTGAATTTATTCATGTACTGAAGGACATCAGGTTACTTCCAAGTTTTTACAATTATGAATAAAGCTGCTATAAGCATTTGTCTACAGGGTTTTGTATGAACATAATTTTTCAACTAATTCGGGTAAATACCAAGGAGCATGATGATTGCAGGATCATTTGGTAAGAGCAGGTTTAGTTTTATAAGCAAACATCAAGTGGTGCACCATTTTGCCCTCTGTCTAGCAATGAATGAGCGTTCCTATTGCTCCTCACCCTTGTGAGCATTTGATGTCAGATTTGGTCATTCTAACAGGTATGTTGTAGCGGTATTTTGTTGTTATTGTGATTTACATTTCATTGATGATATATGATGTGGATTATATTTACATATGCTGATTCTCTACTCTGTTTTATAAGTTAGTATCAACTTGTTTTAATTCTAGCATGGCAAGCTAGAATTTATCATTGATTTATCATTTGTTTTTCTAATAAACACTACTTTTCTAGTAAAAACTAATTTATCATTACTTTTCACAGTTCCTTTCATAATTGTGTACATTTGTTCTTAAGATAAATTTGAAAATATAGTTATATAATTATATTGTATTTGGTCACTGTACTAAAATCTTATTTCTAATCATTTCTGACTTATTGCCTTCAAAGGTATTATTCCTATAATTGTATAAAAAATAAGTTTGAAATTTGTATAGAAACATGAGGTACTATTTTAGGAAAAGTGTCAGTCATTTTATAAGTCTGTCAAATGCCGATATGTCCAATTCTGCTTTGTGATCTGTGATGATCATCTTCAAATACTTAACTGCAAATAAAGTTTAGATGGTACATAAGTTCATTCCAGTTGCAATAGGTTTAGCAAATAAAAATAAAAGAGAACTTCCAGATCAATTTAAATTTCACATAAAAAAGGTTTTAGTGTAAATATATTCCAAATATTAAATACAAATTCATATTTAAAGGGAGTCCAATAGTATATCTGGCAATTCTAACTCCAATATAGAGCTAAGTGTTACTTAGTATTAAGAACTATTCATAATTGTAAGTTCATAAGTTTATCTTTCTTAGTTTAGGGTAGGTATAAAAATTAATTAACTTCAAATTTTGAAACTTCTATTTCATTCTTGTCAGTTAAAAAACTGAATTTCCAAAAGCAAAATTCTTTTAAAAAATGAAGTTGGTAATGTTAAACATCTTGGATTATCAACAATAAAATGTTGAAACCCTTATGCCTCTCAAGATTCCCATTTAAAGTTAATAAAATCCAAAGTTAGGAAAATCTGTGATTTATGGCATGCCACTTCACTTCTCTACTTTGGAAAATAAGTGACAATGCTTCTGTGCTGCTAAAATTTTGTTCTGTTAAGCCCACAGAGTAGATGCCAAAAATGAATTCTCAAAGGACCAGAGTAAAATTTTACTGCATGTGTTTTGAGCTAGTATGCCATATATTTGCTTTACTGGGGATCAGCCAGAGTTGATATACTCTAACAACACCATTGTCAGCCACACAAATTCACAAAATGTAACAGCTGATTTTGCTTTAATGAGGGAAAAAGGATGGGCCAAAAAACACCATATTTCAGAATTTTGACAATTTGGAGAAGCAAGTTTAATCTTGGAAATGCACATCATAGTTTACTGTGTTACATTACAGATACAGTGTGAACGAATATCATGCTTTCTTCTCCTTCTTGTTTAATCTCATTTCACATTGAATTCTTTTATGTACTACCTTCCCATCATTTCTCTATATCCTGTTCCACTCCTTCCCTAACATCCAGCACATTTTTGCCCTTTTCTATTTCTATGCTTTTCTATGCTCTTTGTTAACTAAATCCTAAAAATGTCTAAAATGGTATCCATTCTTCTCCAGCAATACTAACTTTTCAAAAAGTATTGCCAGCCAAAGGAGAATGTTGTTGTTCCATGAAATAACTGAGGCAAAGTGAAATTAACATGAATATCCCTTATTAGAGCAACAGGGAGTTTAGTAGCTGCCAATGATAACAGACTAAATTAACTCATTTTTTATAAATTCTTCACACAAAAAGAGCAGGGGTAAATTAGATAAGAGTATTCGACTCAGAACTCTTGCCTTTATGCTCTGTGATAATTTTCAGCTTCTCAGCTCTCTGCTTTGCAGTGCTCAGCTCTGTTGGAGCTTAAGGATTTAAGAAACCTAGGGATAATTGTTAGATTTTGCTCATTTAATCTAATAGAATCTACTCTACAGTGGGCATATAGTAAATATAGAATGGACATGCCTGTGTTAATTCAAGGGTTCAGTATGCAATGGATGTATCTGTGTTTCTTATTTCTACATTAATAGTAGATATGATTATTCTCAATTATTACCACTTAACTAACTCGTTTTGAAAATTTGTATTTTGTCTGTACAACTTAGCAAGAATATAATTTTTCTTCTTGACAAGGATAGCTGACTTGTCTTTTGACTCCTAATATATCCATTTAGGAATAAAATTATAGAAGCATAAAATAATTTAGCAATATACTTGCTCCTTAGTTAAAATTCAATATTATATACTGCTGTTGTTAGACATGATTGTTTTATTTATTTTAAATAAAAATAATGCTAAGCATCATTCTTGACTCAGTGTTCATAAGCATTTAATAGATGTATTCATATTGATTGTGATTTAACCATATGCTCTTCCTTATTTTGAAAGATTTGGTAAATAACTGCAATTTCTTGCCCTGTGAGTATAATAGGATATCAAAATTCTCATTAAGCCAATGCACTTTTTGAAATGCTTTGTAAAGTCTCTTTACATTTCATTGTTTTAAACTTATTTACATAATAATAACACAACTGCTGATATGGCTAGAGAGACTAAAATTAGGAAAAGTGTCATACAATGGTGGCTAAATAGATAGATGATTTAGGTTTTAAAAATGCTGCTGAAGTTATCCTTAATCTTTACTATTATTTAAATAATTTAGCCCAAAGCTGTGAAATTTACATTTCTCCTCTTTTCTAGAATCAGAGAAATAGGAGAGAAACATATTCTAAATGTTTTCTGACATGTTAATTTAAAAATATGGATATTTTGGAAGGAATACTGTCAGACTATATAGGTTTCCACTTACAGTGTTCTATTTTTCCAGTGTATTTAAAAACAATAATTTTAGTTTTCTCTTAATCAAAGGGCTATTTATTTAGGGAGATTTTTTAAATTTACTTATTTTTAATTGGAGGATAATTGCTTTACATTATGTTGGCTTGTGCCATACATCAACATGAACCAGCCACAGGTATACATGTGTCCCCTCTCTCTTGGACGTCCCTCCCACCCCATCCCACCCCATCCCACCCCATCCCACCCCTCTAGGTTGTCACAGAGCGACAGGTTGAGCTCCCTGCGTCATGCAGCAAGTTCCCGTCGGCTATCTATTTCACATACGTAGTGCATATTTTTCCACGCTACTCTTTCAGTTTGCCCCACCCGCCCTTCCTCCCTGGTGCCCACATGTCTGTTCTCTGTGTCTGTGTCTCCACTGGTGGTTTAGTTGCTAGGTCATGTCCGACCCTTGCAATCCCATGGACTGTTGCCTGCCACGCTCCTCTGTCCATGGGATTCTCCAGGCAAGAATACTGGAGTGGGTTGCCATTTCCCTCTCCAGAGGATCTTCCCAACCCAGGAATCGAACCCGGGTCTCCTGCATTGCAGGCAGATTATTTACCGACTGAGCTATGAGGGAAGGCTGCCCTGCTAATAGGTTCATCAGTACCATTTTTCTGGATTCCAGATATATGAGCTAATATATGATATTTGCTTTTCTCTTTCTGACTTACTTCACTCTGCATAATAGGCTCTAGGTTTATCTGCATCACTAGAACTGTCTCAAATTTGTTCCTGTTATGACTGAACAATATTCCATTGTATGTATGTACAACAACTTCTTTACCATTCATCTGTCAATGGATATCTAGTTTGCTTCCATGTCCCGGCTAATGTAAATAGTGCTGCAATCAACCCTGGGGAATATACATGTGTCTTTTAGAATGGTTTTCTCAGGATATATGCCAATAGTGGGATTGCTGGTTCATATGGTAGTTTTATTCCTAGTTTTTAAATAAATCTCTATACTGTTCCCTAGAGTGGCTGTATCAATTTACATTCCCACCAACAGTGCAAGAGGGTTTCCTTTTCTCCACATCCTCTCCAGCACTTATTGTTTGTATATTTTTTGATGATGGCCATCCTGACCAACATTTTTCACAGAACTAGAACAAAAAATTTCACAATCTGTATGGAAACACAAAAGACCCTGAATAGTCAAGGAATCAATCTTCCTGGCTTCAGACTATACAACAAAGCTGTAGTCATTAAGACAGTATGGTACTGGCACAAAAACAGAAATATAGACCAATGGAACAAGATAGAAAACCCAGAGAGAAACCCACACACCCATGGGCACCTTATCATTGAGAAAGGAGGCAAGAATGCACAGTGGAGAAAAGACAGTTTCTTCAGTAAGTGGTGCTGGGAAAACTGAACAGCTATGTGCGAAAGAATGAAATTAGAACATTCCTAACAACATACACAAAGATAAACTCAAAATGAAGACTTAAATATAAATTCACAAACTATAAAACTCTTGGAGGAAAAAATAGGCAGAATATGCTTTGACATAAATCACAAGATCCTCTATGACCCACCTCCTAGAGTAATGGAAATAAAAACAAAAATAAACAAATGAGATCTAATTCAACTAAAAAGGTGTTTCACAACAAAGGAAACCATAAGCAAGATGAAAAGGCAACCGTCAGAATGGGTGAAAATAACTTCAATCAAAGCAGCTGACAAAGGATACATGTTCAAAATTTACAAGCAGCTCAATATCAGAAAAATAAGCAACCCAATCAAAAAAATAGGCAGAAGACCTAAATAGACATTTATCTAAGGAAGACATACAGATGGCTAATAAACACATGAAAAATGCTCACCTTTCCTTATTGTTAGAGAAATGCAAATCAAAAGTACAATGAGGTTATTCAGGGAGATTATAGTTATTAACTTATTTCCCTACTTATTAAAGTGTATTTGATTTACAATATTTTATTAGTTTCATGTATAAATATACTGATTCAATATTTTTATAGACATTATATGAAACTATCATAAAATATTGACTATATTCTCTGTGCTATATATCACATCTCTGTGACTTATAACTAATAGCTATAAAATAACTAGGTTTGCTTGTTAAAGTTTTCAATGTTTTGTAAATAAATATTTTAGTTTAACTTTATACCGTAGTCCAATAGTTTGCACTGTATTTTTTTTTTAATTTATAGAAATTTTCCTTCTAGCTAAATTAAAACAGATGCTTTTAAGCTTTCAGTGAAATGTGTAATCCTCATTTGTTGGATAAAAATGTAATAATTCCTATTAGCTTATTGATAGTGAGCATTTCCTATTCCTTTATTCAATTGTGACCATACATTGTTTGATGTCCTAAGGTCTAGGGACGAAAAAATATATATTTTAGCTCCATGAAGTCTTGCATTGAAGATTCCTCTCAATCCAAAAATAATGTTACAAAATTGTCCAATACCAGCCAACTCCCTTGCTTGCAGGGCCTGCCTTAAAACCACCCAATAAAGGCCCTTAAATCCTATACCAATCTTTCCATAATTTCATCACTTGAAAGCACTGTTGGGACTATGTTAAGGAGGTTTTCTTCCATATCATAGCACGTCTGACAAATTAAATTTTATCCTTATCAATATGTTTTTATTGATGGTCCCTTTGGGAGACAATAATCAACAGTAGAAATAAGTATGCTATTTCCTAGGGATAATGGGGACAAAAGTAGACACTGTCCCAGTTCTGTGTGTCTGTTATTCTACATTTGTTGCCATTTCCTCCTGCAGGGATCTTCCTGACCCAGAGAGTGAACCCACATCTCTTGCATCTGCCACACCGGCAGGTGGATTCTTTACGACTGTGCTGCATATATGTATAGATGATCTTATTTGCAAAGCAGAAATAGAGAAAGAATTAGAGAACAAATATATGGATGCCAAGGGGTAAAGGGAAGGTGGGAGGCATTGGGAGACTGGGGTTGACACATATACACTATTGATACTACGTATAAAATACATAACTAATTAGAAAGTGCTGTATAGCCCAGGGAGTTGTATTTAACTCACTGTGGTGACCTGAATGGCAAGGAAGCGCAGAAAAGGAGGGATATATGCATGGTTGACGCATTTTGTTGTACAGTAGGAACTATTACATTGTAGTGCAACTATACTCCAATAAAAATTAATGTAAAAATAAACTTAAAAAAGGACTCTAATTCCACCATGAGAAACCCACTATCAAGAACTCATATAAATCTGCCTACCTCCAAAAGTGCCATCTCCAAACACGATTACATTGGGAGTTAAGACTTCAACATGTGAATTTTGAAGGGACAGACACACCATTCAGTCCAAACAGCTCATGATTTGTCCCTAGTTTTTTTTTTTTTTTTCTTCCAGTTGAACTTCAATCACAATCATAGCAATCCATAGCCAGCTACCTGCCAAAGACCCGTCGACTCACAATCCCAACTAAATACCCTTACTATGGTACAGACCTACATATCCTGTTTCTCTTTAGTACTTTTTCATGGATATGCCTGCAGCACAGACTTCTCAATCAAGGGTCAAGTCTTGAGTTTTTTCTTTCTCTTTCACCTTTTCTCACTAAATAAGGCCTTTATTGATTTATCAAGTTTTTTAAACCAGTGTATTAGCTGACAGCATAACCCTTTCTGAATTATTTATCCTGCATATTTTTACATCTCTGTGTTCTGCTCACTTTTATTTCAATATTTTTCTGAAAACAATTTGATTCATTTTCTTGGCCATTTTTACTATACTGGCTTAAGTTATCATCATTATAGCAATATCTACCAAACTGGTTTTCCTACTTCTACTCCTGTAAAACACAAATTGATTTCCAACACAGCAGTCACACATATCTTTTGAAAATGGAAATATAATTGTGCCAGTTCTCTACTTAAAAGTTTCTTAGTTCCGATTGCTTTCAGGCAAAAGTCACACTCTAAAACAGGATGATAAGGACGTGAAATATTGGGTTCCTGGCTTATAATTCACAGATAGTTTTCTGAACATTTCCATGAATTCAGAATTCACATTTGCTTCCTCATCCCCTAGATTCTCCAAGCAGTTTTCTCACCTCAAAACTTTTACATTTATCATTCTATCTGCCTGGAACATGGGACCTATTTACCATCAGTTCAGTTCAGCCGTTCAATCATGTCTGACTCTTTGTGACCCCATGAATCGCAGCACGCCAGGCCTCCCTGTCCATCACCAACTCCCGGAGTTTACTCAAACTCATGTCCATCGAGTCGGTGATGCCATCCAGCCATCTCATCCTCTGTCGTCCCCTTCTCCTCCTGCCCTCAATCTTTCCCAGCATCAGGGTCTTTTCAAATGAGTCAGCTCTTCGCATCAGGTGGTCAAAGTATTGGAGTTTCAGCTTCAGCATCAGTCCTTCCAATGAACACCCAGGACTTATCTCCTTCAGGATGGACAGATTGGATTTCCTTGCAGTCCAAGGGACTCTCAAGGGTCTTCTCCAACACCTGAGTTCAAAAGCATCAATTCTTAGGCATTCAGCTTTCGTTATAGTCCAACTCTCACATCCATACATGACCACTGGAAAAGCCATTGCCTTGACTAGACGAACCTTTGTTGGCAAAGTAATGTCTGCTTTTTAATATGCTGTCTAGGTTGGTCATAACTTTCCTTCCAAGGAGAAAGTGTCTTTTAATTTCATGGCTGCAAATCACCATCTGCAGTAATTTTGAAGCCCAGAAAAATAGTCAGCCACTGTTTCCACTCTTTCCCCATCTATTTGCCATGAAGTGATGGGCCCGGATTCAACTAACACTTTCACTTTCAATACTAAAGTGTTGAAAGTGAAAGTGTTAGTTGCTCAGTCAAATCTGACTCATTGCCACCCCATGGACAGTAGCCTCTGTCCAAGTAAATTCTAGGCTAGGATACTGGAGCAGGTTACTCCAAGAGATCTTCCTAACCCAGGGTTTGAACCTGGATCTCCCTGCATTAGAGGCAGAGTCTTTACCATCTCAGCCAACATGGAAGTCCAAGGCCTAAATCTAAATTTGTCCTTCAGGTCTCAGCCTAAAAGTTCACCACTGCAAGGAGATTACATTGATACCCTAATCCAAATTAAGTCTTCCTGGCAATTATTTGCAAGGTCATCTGTACCATTTTTTTCACAGAATTGAATATAATAACCACTTGATCTTAATTTGCTTAATGTCTGTTTACATTTCTTAAGATTATAAATTTCATGAAGGCATACTTTTTTCTTTTTTGCTTCATTCACCAGAGTATCTCTGCAACCTAAAGAAAAAAGGAAAAGAAAAGCCTAGGATGTGGAATTTGCTACATATGTTTTTATTGAGCAAATGAATCCAACAATTTTTTTTAAAAATCTATTACAATTACTTAAAATCACTACTGAACAATGTATATTCTCCAGTCTTCAAAAAGATATATTCACAGTTGTAAAAAAAACTTAATCTCTCAAGCTAATAGTCGCTGAAATATGAGAAAGAAAGAACTAAATAAAGCAATTTCTTCATTTCCTTGCTATATGCTCTCTACACCTAATATGTGGGAGATAACCTTCTAAGGATTTTGATGGTTAATCAGTGTTTCTTCCACTCCTCAAGTCATTAACTAAGACATATGGGAAGGATGTATGTGGGTGTCTGTAAAAGGAAAGTGAGAGAGAAATTTAACATTAGAGATTGATTTAGGAAAAAAAAATAGCATGGCATTAATTTACCTGAAACAACTGAAGTGTACATTAATTAACAATTAAATTTCTTTGAGTAATTCAGAGTACTATCTATAAATCTCCTTCCAGACTTATAAAGTCCTTGCTAATCTTTGCCTGCAGGCGCTGTTGTGTAACTGAACACGCAGTGGTAATGGCCACATTTGCTCCGCTGATTGCAAGACCTTCTCCATGGGCCCGATTCTGCCACAACTGACATGCACATAATTCCACCAGAAGCCAGTGGCAGTTTTACATGATTAAAGATGGCAGAATCAGGACCATACATACATTTCCATGCAAATGTGCTTGAGAAAATAGCATACAATACATTATGTAAACATATTTAGAATGAATAAACACACTCAGCTATATTTTCAAACATCTGTTCAAGCTCGTCACAGCACCCCACATTTGCATACCTCTTTTTTAAACGGGGCTTAATTTTGCCCTCCATATTACTAGATCACAGTAGCCTTTTAATGCCAAAATACATAACTTGCATGGTACAGATGATGCTAATTATCATTTACAAAATCCAACTGCATTCGGTGTTAACTTTAAACTCTTCTTGTAAGAGAGAAGGGCATAGCAGGGTCTATGGCTGGGGGAGAACTCTTATGTGTATCCCAACTCAATTCATGTGCTATCAAGAAAAGAATTGAGACTTGAATTATTTGCATAACTGTGCTCCCAGCCATACACAAATGCAGAACTTCTAACCACAAGATGCATATTATACCCGCTTAATGGCATAAACCTGCCATGGCTTATGGTTTATGTACCCTAGAGTTAAAAAAAAAAGCAGTGTAGCACTGGTTTTATGTTTTGTTTCCTATTTTTATTTAGCATTTCCTTCCATAATCTCTGTTGGTTTCTGCCCAAAGTCATACAAACACATAACATACGATCTGTGTAAAAATACCAAGGCTGACTCTGAGAGAAAAGTTTCAGAACAAGAACCCCAGTTCCTTCCAAAAAAGTGATGAGCCTAGAGCAGACAAAGCACAGATTCATTTGTTTCCTTGGATAAAACCTGTTTTAAACAGGCATTACCTGCAGAAGAGCTATTAAGACTACAGTAGACCCTTGAAGAATGAGGGGGTTACGAATGCTAACCCCGTCATTCAATAGAAAATCCTCAAACTGCTTTCTCTGCTTCAAAAACAAAGGAATTGACAAATGACTCACCCAAGGGCAGGACACTGAAACAGCTTAGATAACATCAAGACTCAAACCCCAATTTTATTTATTCCAGATATTGTGATCTCTAATGGAGTGAAAACACAAAAAATTTCCCCATACTGATTTAAAGATCTGTAAAACAAAAATACAGGTACTATATTTATTGAAAAATATCCATGTATAACTGGATCTATGCAGTTCAAAGCTGTGTTGTTCAAGGGTCACATGTACTTTAAAATTGAGTGAAGCATAGTAGAATATGCCACCTCAAATTATGCCACTTTGATATAACAATTGTTTTTCATGTGGGAGGGATGTAAATAGATTTGTAACCAGTGTAAAGACTAGTATATTAAAATAGCCACAATATTTTTGCTACTTCTCCCACTGAGAGAGTTTAATTTTTCTCTTCATGAATTTGGCTGGTTCTGTCATTAATCTGCAAATAAAACACTAGAGGTGTAACACTGTCAGTTTCCTGGACTAGGCCTTAAGAATCTGGCAATTTTCCTTTACTGTCACTTGGAAGGCCAGCTCAAAGTTAGAGAGCTGCCATGTACGAATTTCAACTACCCTGAGACTATCTGGATGAACAGGTCATGTGTAGCCACTCCAATCAATAATCCAAGTTGAGTGCAGTGTTCCAGTCAGCCCTGCCAGGGCCCTCAAGATGTGAACAGAGCCAATTTACACCTTCCATCGCCAATCCATCAGCCCACCGATTACCAGTACGTGACCTCAGTGGATGCTTCACAGAGTGAGGGAGTGGCCACACATACAAATCTCTAATTAAAAAAACACAAAAAACTGACAAAATGAAAACTATGGTATGTAATAAAATGATTATTGTTTAGCAACACTAAATATTGGGATAATTTGTTAAGGGAAAAATCAGACAATCAGGCCACAAGTATTGTATTAGATGAAGTCAGATGTTTGAAAAATATACAAGATAGTGCTTGAATGTTTCTTCTCAGTCCAGATTATTTTGGTACTGATTTCTTTTCTGTTTCATATTCTTGAAATCTTAAACTATGTAAAGATACTGATTGCAGAGTGCAAAATATTCAGATTAAGTTCTCTTTACAGAATAGACAAAATGCCAGAACAATATTATCGGTTGATGCCTAGGAACAATAAAAAATCTGCAATATACTGCATTGACTCACCTATACTTTAATAACGATGTAGAGAGGTCTTTTGAGATAAACTAAGCAAAGAATAACAGATATCTTAAACTCTACTTTTATATTTTTTATTAGGTAAATTTCATTTTGATTGCATTTTTTTTTTACTTTTCAGTGAGCATTTAATTTATAATACTTATTAAACAGCAGATCAAGAAATTCTCCCAATCTGAATTCATAAAAAAGTAGATAAACTATTTGCTATCCTTTCATAAGCCTATTGTTATAGCCTTGGTAACATTCAACTCCTAATAGTCTGAAGTCACATTAAGAACTTTATAACCTTTACTTGGGATATATAGTACATGAAGTATAATGTACAAAACTTACTAGTCACAATGAAATACATTTCTCATTATAAGAATTTTATTACAAAGGTCACTTGTCAATAATATGAATTTAATAGATTTTTCATAAAGATAGAAGTAATCAGTAAAATGTGAAAGTAAATAAAGTAGTGAGGGAACTGTGAAGGACAAGTTTAGGAAGTGTTACTCGCCCAGGTTTGTAACCATCTGTTCCTCTACCGTGCCGCACAAAGCTGTCTCTGAATTTAACAAAAATGCAAAGATCTTCTAAACACAGTCAGTATGATGCCATATATGGTTTCAATAACATGTTGATACAGTTTTTGATTGGTAAATGTGCAGATTTTAATACTATGCAGATTAAAAATGAAGACAGAAAAAGGAAAACAAAATCAATGCATCTAATTATTTCATAGAAAATATATTTCCATGTGTATAATGTCACTGAGCTTACTTGTTATTTTATTAATCCACAAAATGTTCATAATATTGTAGACATTTATTAAGTGTACTTCTGATAATTTGAGTATTAACATGATAAAATCTAATATAAATTCTATATAGTATATAATATTAATATGTATATTATTTTATATCTTTACTGTGATTTTCATTTTTAACCTTAAAAGCATGTTAATATTTACACATGGAAGAATTTTTACATCAAAAATCAGAATCTGCTAGCTATATCTGAATATTTTAAGAATAAATAGAATGCCCTAAATCAATAGGTATCAATGGAAGCAGTATATTTATAAGCAAGAAAAAAAAACAATTTTTTGAAACAGTACATTTAACCATATTTATTGTTTATATCCCTTGAATTACTCTTTAAGGGGCAGAGCATATATTTTAACTCTAGTCATTTGATCATTTCTCACCAAATGACTCAAAATCTTCTCACATATTTCTGAACCAGGGTAGAGGAAGAATTCTGTGATAAAGCAGTTAAGCAATGAAAACTAGCTATGTAAAAATGAAATTCATGACTTTATCCTCAAAAACTGGCTTTCCCTTACATTCCTCACTGTCTCTCAAGGAAATCACCAGTGACTATAGAACATATTTTATCTACTGGATCAAGAAGGCTAACAATTTATACCACTGTCTACATTCAATTTTACTCAATCCTCACAATTTCCCAGTAAGATTGTATTATAAGCCTTACAATGATCATAAGGAAACAGGTTCAGAAAATTCAGCTAATTAGCCTAAAAGTCAACAGTCATCCTTCAATTTGAAAGAAGGTATGTGAACAAAAACTATAAAGATCTCTCCATCACTGTATCCACTTACTTCATACTAGTTCTTCCAATTTATGTCAGGTTTAGTCAGAGCATATAAAATTCATAGTCCTGGTGTTTTTTTTAAAAAATGACACCACAATCAAGAAGAATGTTTTCTTACAGTCAAACCCAAATTCTTTGGAATTAGAGACATTTCTATTTTCATTTTTATTTTTCTGGATCCAATGCTGGGATTGCCATCACTCATTCCCCAAAATGTACCCTTTTATTTCCAATATTGTTTGGATTGGGCACTAAAGTCTCTTTCTAATGAGAAGGACTCCATGGTATCTATATGGTTTTGTTGATAATATGCTATGTCCTTAGTTTCTGTCACCCCAGACAGAAAGTTCTGGGGTGAGGATGGGGTTAGTTAAAAGCCTGACTTTCTTTACGTATGAGCAGTCTATATTATATAGTCATCAATAATATTAAACATTTAATACAATTTCTTGTGCTAAATGAATACTGGTATTGCCTTCAAATTTGTAAAAGTATAATTGAGTAATTGGGATGGCATGAAAAAGTTAACCTAGTTGAGTATATAACCAAGAGGATGGAAGCATAGTTCTGCTTGGAATGACTAAGTCCATGGTCTTCAGCTATGTGTGTACCTACCACTTCTTAGATCAGTCATCTGAAACGCCATCTCTACCCTGACAGGAAGGAAAATATAACCTCACATGTCGGGAAGAGCTGCAGGCTTTGACACAAGTACCTCTTCCCCTTTCATTTCACTATCATAGAATGCTAGTGCGAAGCTTCATTTCCATTTCCCCTTCTATATTGAGCGACCATGGATGTTGGCAATGAAATAAGCACTATGAAAAGCATCTGCTTTCTTTCTTTATGTCAAGTAAAACAGAACCGGAGGGAGCACAGTCACCAGGTCACATGGCTGATGGTCGAGTGACCCAGTCCTCAGTATCATTAACAAACTCGGTCTGGCAAAACTTGGTTCTGCACCCTCAAGTAATATAGCTATTTTACAATAATATAAAATCTGCCTTTATTTGTAGAACTCTGAAAGAACTAGCTAAGCAATCTAAAGATGATGGAAAGATTAAGCCATCAAAAAAAAAAACCTTTTCCATATTTTTGACTATAATGCCTATGCTGTCAAATCCAATGAGCATGTTCACTTCAGCAACCATGTCAAGTTTGGGGGGAAAATATGTGTTTTTCAGTTGGATACAAATTTGGAGTAGTTTATTTTGGGCAGGAGAAACATTCACCAGAATAATTTATGATCAATACAAAATTATAACATCCTAGTCAGTTTAAGAGAAAGAAGAGCTTGAACTTAATTATTAAGGGTTTCATTGTCAAGAAGTTAAATGTGCAGATTTTAATATTAAGTGCAATAATTGTAGATAGACAAATATTTGTCTTTCTTTCAAACTCTTTTGGTACAGTTTTTATTTATTTCCTCTTCTTTATCCCATTAAAAGAAAAGAACCTCTCAGCAGTTATCAAGGCTACTAACGGTGAGTTGAGATGGAGTCAAGACTTAGAAAAAGGTTAGAACATCAAGAAACTTCAGACAAAAATTTTGTTCTTTCATTTAACTGTGAATAAACTGAGATCCATAGGAACTAAACTCCTTGTTGAGTTCAAACAGTTGGATTCCTGAGTGTCTTCCATTATTTCATCACAAAACAAGTGGGAAAAACAAAGAAGCAAGAAATAAAATAGAAAAACTATAAATAAAACAAAGTAAAAATAAGGAGTTGGCTCTATTCTGATTTTCTTCATGGAAATCATATCACTAGTCTCAATTATTGTCTCTTTCTTTATTTTGTATTTCCAAAATAGTTCATTCAGATTTCACTTATATAATTGCACCATTATTTCAATAATTCTGGCATTGTGATTCTTTTCCTCTTGAATTCATATAACAAATATTCATTGAGTACATGATATATGTGCTGTGCTGGGAAAAGTGTTATCTAACTTAAAAGACTCAATTGTATTATGAACCATATATATTAAAATATATTAGTAACAGTGAAAATGATAAGTACACACAATAAGATGCATGGAAAATATGCTACGAAAATGCTGATTTTAGTAAAGTTCATAAATATCTGA
Organism: Cervus canadensis; assembly: GCF_019320065.1. Lineage (NCBI taxonomy): Eukaryota > Metazoa > Chordata > Mammalia > Artiodactyla > Cervidae > Cervus > Cervus canadensis. The sequence continues at coordinate 26,181,652 of NC_057408.1, read as the reverse complement.
ATGCCTCCTCTCTTTTAGGCATTGTGCTTTTAACTAGAGATAACATAAATAAATAAAGGATACTGAAATAAATAAATACATAAATAAAGGAGAGTGGAAAGGCTGCCTTAAAACTCAACATTAAAAAAAATGAAGATCATGGCATCCAGTCCAGTCACTTTGTAATACATAGAAGGGAAAAAAGTGAAAACAGCTTCCCTGGTAGCTCAGTTGGTAAAGAATCTGCCTGTAATGCAGGAGACCTGGGTTCAATTCCCGGGTTGGGAAGATACCCTGGAGAAGGGAATGGCAACCCACTCCAGTATTCTTGCCTGGAGAATCCCATGGACAGAGGAGTCTGGCTAAATCATGTCTGACTAAAACATGGAGTTTAGTCGCTAAATCATGTCTGGCTCCTCTGTCCATGGGGTCACAAGAGTCAGACATGATTTAGCGACTAAACCACCACCACCATGGTTTTTCCAGTGGTCATGTATGGATGTGAGAGTTGAACTATAAAGAAATCTGAGCGCCAAAGAATTGATGCTTTTGAACTGTGGTGCTGGAGAAGACTCATGAGAGTCCCTTGGACTGCAAGGAGATCAAATCAGTCAATCCTAAAGGAAATCAGTCCTGAATATACATTGGAAGGACGGATGCTGAAGTTGAAGCTCCAATATTTTGGCCACCTGATGAGAAGAACTGATTCATTGGAAAAGACCGTGATACTAGGAAAGACTGAAGGCAGGAGGAGAAGGGGATCACAGAGGATGAGATGGTTGGATAGTATCACCGACTCGATGGACATGAATTTGAGCAAACTCCAGGAGATAGTGAAGGACAGGGGAGGCTGGCATTCTGCAGTCCATGGGGTCGCAAAGAGCCTGACATGAGTTAGCAACTTAACAACAATAAATAAATAAATAAATAGGACACGCTTCATGACATGTAGCAGAGAAACAGACAAGACAAAACATATGCCAACCAAACATACCAGGCCAATATTATGAGTGAATTTAGAGTAGCAGGAAAAGGGTCACTTCCAGATGCATTTGTGTACAGTGCCCCAAAAGAAAAATACCAGACTGGAATTTTCGAAGATGAGTAGAAGTTGGATGATTTAAAAAAAAAAAAAGTGGAAAAAATACTCTTCAGCTGGAGCCATACCAGTGAACAAAGATGTGAGTTGGTCTAGTGCTGTCAGGAAACTCTAGAGCAGCTTTGTACCTTTAGAAGGTGATGTGCAAAAAGAGAGGAGACTGAATATGGGGTGGGGATGAAGTTTTGGACATCATGACAGTGCCTGTTATGAAACCTAAGTAATTTTAGACTTTAATCTGAAGGGAGTAAAGTGATGCTGTTATTTTTCATGTAGAGGATGCTTTTCTTTAGAAGGTGGATTGATGTGGGATCATGGCTAAGAGAGGATTTCCCTGGCGGCTCAGTGGTAAAGAATCCAGCTGCCAATGCAGGAGATATGGGTTTGACCTCTGGGTCATGAAAATCCCCTGGAGAAGGAAATGGAACCCACACAGGTATTCTTGCCTGGGAAGTACCATGAAAAGAGGAGCCTGGTGGGATACAGTCCATGGGGTCATAAAGAATCAAACATGACTTAGCATCTAAACAATAACAACATTGCAAAGAGAAAGCTGAGAGATTAAATCAGTAAGAATAATATGCCTGAAGCAGACATGTTTAGGAAAATGATGGATTCTAGAAAATACTTGGGACAGTTCATAAGCAGTTAATGGTCTATTGGATGTAGTGGTTAAGAGATAGTGAAGAACCAAACTGACAAAACAAGCGTTTTGAAGGGAAAATTAAGTAAATAATTGCTTTTTGCATTATGTATAATAATACTGGTACCATAAAACATTTATTTTGCTAATCTCTAACATATAACTATTAATAAGAAACAGACAATGAATTATCCCAGATATTTTTTGAAGACCATGTAAAATATCAGAATATAGATCTACTTCTTAGATATTTTAAAGGGTATTTTATTAGCTTTTATTCACTGAGAAAAGCTAAAGTGAGCCAGAAAAGACAGAGCATTTCTCAGTACTGAGATACAGCTCTTCCACTATAAGCTACTCAATTTATCCTGATTTTGATTGATCTTATCCACAAAGGAGACAGAAAATCCTTTAGAGTAAAAAGAGTTTGAGTGTGTTTATGATCAGAGACTACTCAGATTAATCAAGTTGTCAACCACCCAGAACCATTATACTGATCGAGGTGTTGAAGATACCCAGTAGAGAAATAGAAGATGTATCTTTTTTCTACCATCAATATTAGAGAGTTGTAATGGCTACATTATAGGTCACTGTAGTGAATCCTTCTTACGCTCTCTTTGTAGACTACCTAGATACTTATGACAAAGAAAGGTAAGGTTTTCACCCAAGCAGTTAGGATGATTTTCATACATTAAAAATTTATTTTAATCAGAGTCTTGAGTTTTGAAAATATCTGGAAAATTGCACCATGTCAAAAAAGGGATCATTTGGCTTAAGCAGTTAAGTATAAAACAAACCCAGAGAAACATGGATATAGAATTTCATACTGAAGGGAGATATGGTTAGGATCCAGAATTCGAGAGTCTGTACCAACACTGCTAATTATAATTGTGGGACCTCAAATTCAGCATTTCCTTTCTAAGACCTTCAGTACCATACTTCAAAACTGAGCTTTTTAATTAAAGAGGTGAAATAGGCCCTGTTGACAACCAAAGAAACTGAAAATAACCCTCATTGACTATCAGGCCCTGATATTCCCAACAGAACTCAAGCAAGGCTCAGAAGAGGAGACAGACAAGGCTATTCTGATTCCACAAAAGTGATAACTATGACTCTTTTCTGAAAACAACTCTAGTTCCACTTTAATCCCTTTGCTATCTAGATAAGCACTAAGATAAGCCATCATAAGTGTTCCCCCTTCTCGCACTGTCCAACACAGGACTGGCTCTTGCCTCCCTGTTGCCTTCCCAGAATCACCCAGCACAAACCCAAAGCCCTTTACGTGACACTGTCAAGGATCTTCTAAGAGTACCTTCTCCCACGTTGTGCTGTGCTGTGCTTAGTCACTAAGTCATGTCCAACTTTTTTCAACCCCATGGACTGTAGCCTGCCAAGCTCCTCTGTCCATGGGATTCTCCAGGCAAGAATACTGGAGTGGGTTGCCATGCCCTCCCCCAGGGATTCTTCCCAACTCAGGGATCAAACTCAGGTCTTCTGCAATGTAGGTGGATTTTTTTACTGTCTGAGCTACCAGAGAAGCCTAAGAATACTGGAGAGGGTAGCCTATCCCTTCTCCAGGGGATCTTCCTGATCCAGGGTCTCCTGTATTGCAGGAGGATTCTTTACCAGCTGAGCTATCAGGGAAGCCCTCTCCCATGCTACAGCCTGTTAAATAAACCTAACTTTAGTTGACTATGAAAACAGCACATAGAAAATTTATACCACATGTTGGGTCTTGTAGAAAGATCACTCCCAAGTGGGCAACCAGAGAAAGCTTCATAGGATTGCAGTTATCTAAAACTGACATAAATGAAAGAATGTCAATGTATAAATGAAAAGCTGGAAACAGAAGCTGATTCCAGGTTGAGGACAAACAGAATCAAAGGCCCAGAGATGAAAAAACTCAGTTGTCAGTTTTAGCCAGTATGTATCATTTTATATTTCTGGGCACAAAATAAATCCATATCTCCATCATTTTCTCAAATATCAATTACACACTGGAATAGATACCTATTGTTAAGAAACAGTCAAGTGTCTTCTTCTTGAAAGCTCTAATCTGTAATTGTCCCAGAAATGGCTTATCCAGTCTGACAGAATTATTCTTTTTCTTTTCCTTTCTTTTATTTCTTCTTGTAATGACCCAAAGCCAGGGATAATTTTTTCCAGAGCATTCCAATTTGTTCAATTACCAACACCATGCTGTCACTCGTAAATTCTGCTTTTGCGCCTGGAGAAAGCTATGAGATGAGGGTCTTATTTCTAGACTCCGGTACAGGCACTGTTGTTCTTCACAGAAATGAATTACTATGGTTTGGCTAAACGTGCTTCCCTCTTTACTTTTCAAATTTCAAAGTTTACACCATTATTGTCAGCACTTATTCTCCAAAGAACAACGGCAATGTGGAACCTAGCAGTTAATGATTAGAACAATATAGTCACAGACTCAGGGTCTGATACATATTCCTGAGTTGTTTTACAGATACCGTAACTGCCACTGGGAGGTGGGGGAGGGTCAGGGAGGGAAGACCAGACTACAAGATGACCAGACTGCAGCCATGACATTAATTGCCCCAACTTGAGCAGTTCTGAATCTATGGCAACTGCAATTCCAAAAACTGGCCTCGAGAGAATGAGATTAACATGCATGCTAAGTTGCTTCAGTTGCCTCTGACTCTTTTCAACCCCATGGACTGTAGCCCACCAGGCTCATCTATCCATGGGATTCTTCCGGCAAGAATACTGGAGTGGGTTGCCATTTCCTCCTCCAGGGGATCTTCCCGACACAAAGATCGAACCCAGGTCTCTTATGTCTCCTGCACTGGCAGACAGGTTCTTTACCATTGCTTATAATATATTTGTGGGCATTAAAATAATTGTAGCTTGTTCTGCTCATGTATGTAAACGGGCAACTAAAATTATCAGCAAAGAGATGCTACAGATCCATGTTGGCATCTTCCACTCTGAGAGTATGGTACCCCATGTCAGCATGGAGAAGTTACAGAGATGGATCTTTACCTCAATCCCATAAAAATGGAATGATGTTCTGACACATGGGGATGTTTAAGCACCTCCTTACAGGAAAGAGCCCACAGCAGAAAGCCCCTTTTATTGTCACTTTAGCAAAGCTATATTGTAACTAACTTTTAAGCCAGGCAGCCCCATGCTCTACTCATCTCTTGCCCAGGCACAACTTTCAATTTTTTTCAGTCACACAATACCTTGCCTAATTTATCAGTTACTGCATAGATCAAAGGAGTAGAAATGAAGAATAGGTAATTAACAAATGACTAGATCCCTTCCCTAGCTTCCTCTTTAATAATCTCCTGAACAACTGTGTGATCAAGATAACACACAGGGTAAGGGAAGATCCCAAGAAGTTGAGGAGCCTTCACGCAGTGGAGGATTAACTATCTCAGGGATAAACTTAGATTCTCTCTCTCCGTGTTAGTTGCTTGGTCATGTCTGACTCTATGACCCCATAGACTAGAGTTGGGTATGACTGAGCAACTAACACATAGAGGAGTAATCTCAGCTTATCACTGAGATTGTTGGTCATCAATATCCCCCACTGCGTGAAGTCTCCTCGACTTCTGGTGATCTTCCTCTATGTGTTATCTTGTTCATGAGATATTTCTCTATTTCCCTTTAAAACTCTCATGACCGAGGAAACTCTTCAGAGGCTATTTCTGGGGAAGCTGGGTCCACCGTCTTTCCAGACTGCTGGCATTCTGATTAAAGACACATTTTCTTTCACTGGCATTTCTGAGTATGGATTTTGTAAAGCAAGGAGTAGTGAGACCCGATTTACTCGATAACAAGTGTGGCAGAAATATAATTAAAAACAAAATCTCACAACCTGTAACACCTTTCCAGAAAGGTAGAAAAGGAAGAAAACAATTTTGTTATTGAATAAGCATTAAACCAGAATGTGATATGCATCATAGGAAATTTTCTAGGAGACTGCGAAGACTGAAAGAAATCTCACTGAGGTAGGAGGTAGATGGGCTCCAGCAAGCAGCTGGAACTCATCTCCTACCAGTATTTCAAGGTAAAGAAAAAGGCAGGAGCAAAGAGGAGCTGGCTCTGCTTGCATAAAAATATAAGATGACCACATTTTTCATTCTTGAGGTCAAGGAGAGCTTCTCAACTACACATGTGCCAAAAGGCTCCTCAAGGGTCAAAAGAGAGAAAGGACACTAGCCCATAATATATCCTCAAACTCCCGGAGACCCTTGAGCTGGAATCCATCTTGGCTAAAATATTTGCATGACCATGTGGGCAATCCCTGAGTCAGACCACACAAGGACATGAAGCAGGTCAAAGCCAGATGACTGGTCATCTGGTCAGATTGTGGTCAGATGGAACCCAGAAAACTGCCTCCATATAAACAACTTAAACCGTCGCCCAAACATATGACTCTCTCTCCAAGCCTGCCCATGTGTTTTCCCACACAACATTTCCTCTAATAAATGCTTTACCTGCTTCACTACTTTCTGCCTCTTTGCTGAACTCTTTCTTCAGAGAAGACAAGGATGAAACCCCTTGTCAAGCCCACTGGTCCTTGTGGTCTAGTGGCTAGGATTCAGAGTTCTCAAAGCTGTGACCCATGTTCAGTTCTTGGTCAGGGAACTAAGATCTCACTTTAAGATAGCACTCCATGGCCGCCTGAGATCATCACTCTTTATAGATGCAAGCATGTACATACATGTTCTCAAGAAAAACATTAATTAGTCCCAAAGTAAGAGGATTTACCAGTATTATTCTTCAAGTATAGTTTCTCTTATATAACTATAGTGACCATGTATGTTTGTTAACTGCTTTATATAAAGGAAAATTAAGCATCCCAAGCTTTTATGACAAGAGGCAGTTTTGGAGTAAGATGGCTGTTTTAAGTTAAATTTCTGCCCTCCTTTCATGGAAATTGGAAGGCAGAGCATATATTATTTTCCTCGATAAGTGCATTTTGAAGAGATGGATCCCAGGTCTTTGAGAGAGGTATTCCTAGGCCTTCAAATTTCTCTAAGTTGCATCAGTTTCTAAGTTGCATCACTCTTTGCAACCCTTTGGACTATAGCCAGCCAGACTCCTCTGTCCATGGGATTCTCCAGGCAAGAATACTGGAGTGGGTTGCCATTTCTTCCTCCAGGGGATCTTCCTGACCCAGGAACATAAACCAAGTCTACTGCGTCTCCTTGCTTGCAGGTGGATTCTTACTGCTGAGCTACCAGGGAAGCCTTTCCTAGGCCTTAGAGCTGGCAAGATTTATTTAGCTTTTAAAATATTTATATATAGTTGAAAGACACAGAACTTAAAAGTTTCTAAAGTCAATGCTCTAAGAAAGGGGAAATGAAAAGTTTTTTGCTTATTTTCAACAAGGAGAATTAAGATTTCTATTTTCAATGTGTATTTGCTCTTATAGTGGTGGTTGTTATTTAGTCACTGAGTCCTTTCTGAATCTTTCCAACTCCATGGTCTGTAGTCTGCCAGTCTCCTCTGTCCAAGGGATTTTCCAGACAAGAATACTGCAAGAGGTTGCCATTTCCTTCTCTAGGAGATCTTCCTGACCTAGGATTGAACCCGAGCTTCCAACATAGGCATGAGGATTCTTTACTGCTAAGCCACCAGAGAAGCCCCCTTATATGGGTCACTGATCAAAATAATTATATGCTAATTAATACCCTTCACAAAACTGGATCCTTTCATTGGGGCAAGCTTAAACTCCTTCAGTGTATTTCTATTTCAGAGATTTCATTGACTTTTCCTACTTCTAAATTTCAGCTGGGCTAAACCAGGTTTATCCTGAGACATCTTTATAATACAAAATCTTGGAGAGGTGTGGGTAAGAAAGTGATCAATTTTCTCTCTCTCAGAGATACTCACAGTACTTACTGACAACCAGGCTCTTAATTCACCAGGTTTGAATACTTATAGTGTCATGAGAGGCATTAGCATTAAGTCAAAGATTCTTTTATACTTAGTCTGAATAGAATAGCAGTCTTATTGCTCTATATTTGCATAAAATTGGGGGAATTTAACTGACTTATTCCAGAAACAAGATCTGATGCAGCTAACCTACAGCCTTGATATCTGATACCGGAGTGGGTAACATTTTAAGAACTTTCTGTTGAGAGGAATTACTCAAAAGTCTCTCTTTGTTTTTCTCTTTAACAGCCTTGGGGTGAACAGGGTAGGAGGTTTAATAACTATTATTAGTTAATGGTAATCCTTTTCTTCTCTTCCTGTTTTCTGTGATAGGAAGCTGAACTGCACGGATTATGTCAAAGAGCTCTTTGCTTTCTGAAATACTGTTGCATTCAACCCATGAGGATTCCAAGCCTGAGATTAGATGGAAAAAAAAAAAAAAAGGTGAGTGAGAATGTTTCAGGTCTGATTCTCTCACTAGAAAGTTATCTGGGGCTGTCTGAACTGACTGCGCTCTGCTCTGCCTCACGGTGTGGTCTGCCTCAGTGACTCTGTCTTGATTGGACCAAAAACTGATGACAGGTCTACGCCTCTGGTCTGAATTCTTGCACTACTGGTTTCAGTTCAAATATAGTATATGCAAAATTTTGTAGTTCGTTTCTTGGTAAATAAATTATCCTCAGATTATCCTATTTTGAGCTTATTGCCTCCTTCTGGGATGGGACTGATACATATTTAGGTACCAGGGCACTAGAAGGCTACTAGGGAGCAGAGTCTCAACATGGGATTCTACAATTGGCATGTTCATATATGCAAGGTGCAAATAATTAACTTCTTGCTTTGGTAAATAAGACATATATGATCCATCCCATGCACTGTCAACAAAATTCTTCAGAATATCACTGGTTATGATACAGAATGAAGAGTGTTCAGAAGGCAAGGCAACGCGACATCAGGTGGTAGAAGTTTTAACTTTTTAAGGCGATAGTCATGCTTCTCCTTATAGATACTGGGAGCAGACACAGGGAAAATGAATTGTTAAGGAAGGGGTTCAGTAAAAAGACAAACAGGTTTTCAAGAGACTCTGTCTTTTGAAGTCATAAGAAAAGTATGATTAAGAGCAAGCCTAGATTCTGAGCATATGTATTACAAAGTTTTAATGAAAATAAATTAGCTGTGTTCAACATGAAGTGTACTTTTATGGCTGAATCCTATAGGCTGAAGATTGTGGTGACGGATGCTATGAATGGAATTAGGTTCCCTGATGTCAACGGAAGTGATTGTAGCAGCGGAAGACAGAAGGTGGCACTTAAGAATCAGAGACAAGGCTGGCACAGTAGGCCACGGGACTGGAAGAACAATCAGAGCCTTTGGAGGCATGGGGGCTATATTTGCTCATTCCTCTGTGGCTCACTTAGAGAATAAATTATTGAAAAATTTCCTGGATTTTTCCATAACATACTTACAAGGAAAAACCTCTAAGGTTGCTGGAAAAGTGCACAACTAAAGTCACTGTAATGGTTTTGCACCACCTTTGACTCAGCTCTTAGATGGAAGCACTTTGAAGACCACTAGACTCTATATTGATTGGAAAGCCAGGTTTCTTGGGGTTAAAAAAAAAAGATATAGAACATAAATCTTCTTCAAAGTTTTAAAAAGTGATTATTTCCTAAGAAAATGGAAATATCTCCTGGAGTTTGTGCAAATGCATGTCCATTGATTCAGTGAGGCTATCCAACCAACTCATCCTCTGTTGTCTCCTTCTCCTCCTGCCTTTGATCTTTCCCAGCATCAGGGTCTTTTCCAACAAGTCAGTTCTTCACATCAGGTGGCCAAAGTATTGGAGTTTTAGCTTTAAGCATCAGTTCTTCCAATAAATATTCAGGACTGATCTCCTTTAGGATTGACTGGTTTGATCTCCTTGTAGTCCAAGGGACTCTCAAGTGTCTCTTCCAATACCACATTTCTAAAGCATCAATTCTTCAGCAAAGAGTGGTAAGCACACTAGAGGTCTTATCAATACATATTTTCCCCAAAGGTAGAAGGTGAAACTGTGAAATTTCCAGAATGTCTATGTGTATGGTGAATATTAGCCTACCCCTCCAAAACAAGAGCCAAGTTGCTGCATCTACCTATCAGGATGAAAGACACAACTCTCAGTGGATCTCTTTGGATTGGGGAGGTGATATATGTCTTATTTGAACTTGCTTCTAGAAACTACATGTGGTTTCTATATGCGACGTTGCCAGTTTTAAGTGGCAATCAACATATAAACAGGCTCTACAGGGGTCTAGACTGGTGTGAGCTTCCCTCTCACTTGGAATTTATGATATCAGTTTCAATAGTGTAGGAGGCAGATAGTAATGTAGAATAAAGTTCTGACAAGTGATTCCAGTAGGAGAATCACAAAATATATTCCTAGATTTTTTAATAAGTCTACCCCCTTCTTTGTTGATTAATATCCAGTTTTAAAGCAATTTTTGGCCTGCTGCTAGACCCTACCAGAGACTGAACATTTGATCACGGAAAAAATAACTGTGTGATTTAAACTGCCAATCCTTTATGGGATATTATCTGACCCACTGAACCATAAATTTGGACATGCACAGCACCAGCATTTTATCATAAAATAGAAGTATAATATAAATGAGAGGGTTAAATACATGCTTAAGGTGCCCCAAATTGCCAGAGCAGATGGATGATACTTTGTCTTACTACTTCAACATAGCTTTTTTCATCCACAACTAGAGCCTTATTTTGAGTACTTATAAGAAATAAGCTAATTGAAGAGGAAAAACCATCGACCTGCTTTACAGAGGATCTGCACTGTATGTTGATAAGTAGACAGCTCTGCATCTTATTTTAATAAAGAATAGCCTCAAAAAATAATGATGTAGGACTACTCTCCCAGTGGATAGAATTTTAACAGGTACGCCTGACTGTGCACTTTGTGTGAAAGAACAATGTAAGTCATAGATCAATAGTAGCCTGACTAATGGATAATGACTTTTGACTGGCAGGGGAGTCAAGGGCCTAGGGAAATTGGTGACTGGGAGATGGGGAGTAGGTGTGATGACTTCCTGGAACAAGACAGTATGAGAAATAAAGTGAAGTCTCTCAGTCGTGTCCAACTCTTCACCACCCCGTAGACTGTAGCCCGCCAGCCTCTTCCATCCATGGGATGGATACTGGCAAGAATACTGGAGTGGGTTGCCATATCCTTCTCCAGGGGATCTTCCCAACCCAGGGATCGAACCCAGGTCTCTCACATTGCGAGCAGAATCTTTACCATATAAGCCACCAGGGAATCCCTTATGAGAAATATTCATGTTTCCAAAAAAATGCCACCTAGAGTACTGAGAGCAGTGGATGCTCACGACAGTCAGGGACATGGTGACTTCTGTGAACTTAAGTCAGTAGCTTTGCCAAATAAACCCAACATTTACCCAATGGGTCCACTTACAAAATGGCAATGGCAGCAGAGATGCAGACTATGCATGGTATGAACGGACTAAAACCAATGTCTTCTCAGCCAGCTAACTTGTCTACTCCCACTCTCAACAGCTGAGCCACTAATCTTTCGCCACTCCAAGATTATGAGCTGATGATCTGATGGTAGAAGAAGGATATGTTTTGTATGAACTGCCTGCAATGTTCTGCCAACACTATCATCTATGGATTTATTGGGAAACTGATCTCTGTGGCTTGTATCAGCAGGCTCCCATATCCTCAGACTTCTAGTTAGAACTGGCTTGTAGTTAGAATGGGGACTCCCAGCTAGATATAGAAGGAAGGAACAAACGATGTGCAGGTTTGCTAGCAAAATGTCCTCTTTTAGAAGTGCAAGTTTCCTTAAACTGAGTCTCTCAGCTGCGAGTCCCCTGTGTGTACAATACCCAGCTGGGCAGCTCCAGGTTGCCTTGGGGACTTGAAAGGGAGGACGGACAGGAAGTCCATGCGCCTGCTGTGCCCTGGGTAATGCAGCCCTTTGTCTGAAGCAGAAGTCTTAGACGTTTCTCTGGCATTCTTAAGACTTGCCACTAAAATCAGGGTAAAATTTCAGACTCGTCACAGCTCTTGATACATGACTTGGGAAGCACTGAGTAACTATATTATAGAGTGTCTCACATGCTGTGAGGAAAACCACTTATTTCAGGAGATAGTGGGGCATTATCAGGAATTTTATTATTGTTAATGTTTTTTAAAAAGTATGTGGAAATGATATGACAAGTTGTACTTTAGAAATGAAGAGTTGAGATGTTTGAATTTAAAATGGGAAGGAAAAAATGTGTGTAAAGAAGAGCTAATATTTTATCATGCCATAAACTGAAGCAAGACTATTTAAGACTATTTAAGATTAGAACAGAGTCTCTGAGAATGGAAATTAGGTAGCATTTGCCATGATTGATTATTAGTTACAAGTAATACAAGGAGTGGGGAGTGGCTCAAAGTTAATTCCAAAAATCCGAAACTAAGGGAAAGCAACGTTATGATGCCAGTTATAAAACTAACTAGAAAGAACAAGTTTTGTGGGGAAATAACATACTTTTTTTGGAATGCCAGTAACTCTTGTGTCTGGGTAAAGATATCAAAAGTAAATAAGATCCTGAGACAGAGATCAGGATTCATCTCTTTGTATTTGACTGTTGGGAGCTATTCTGAGGCAGAATCTTTGAAAACTCTAAAATTAGGGGAAAAGAAAATATTTACTGAGGTTGTAACAAAAAAGTTGGAGAGATTAGGAAGGAAAACAAGACAGTGCTATGACCTTGAAACCAAAGGAGAACAAGGGAATAGAAAAAGAAATGATCAATTGTTGCTGAGAAAGTAAGTCATACCGGACTACGAAAAAGTGTTCTAGGAAGAAAATCTTGCTCTTCACTGTATCCTCAGAGGCCAACGGAGTGCCTGGTACACATCGGTATTCAAGAATGGGTTGCTGAATGTACACGTGTAAACTGGAGTAGCCCAGTACTCATACAGATTTGTTGGTGATCATCAGAATATCAAATATAATCTCGCTGTTCTGATTTCTATGTCACTCCTGGCAAAGCTTCTGATAGCTCATGGTGAAGGCTGATGTATTCTTTTCCTGTGGGGAATAACTTCTAGTCTCCTTTGAGGTAATCCTCCCCAAATCACGCTAGTTGAGGTATTCAAGTTTTACTGCTTTATTTTACTAGGGGTTCACTACCCTATGGTATTTATAATATAGAATTTAGAATGGACTTTTAGGGAATAGGAAATACTGCTTGGTTAACAGAGACTGTTTCACTTGCCATTTCAAAAATTCAGAGTCAGCACAGTTTCCTTTGCTTTTCCCTTTTGACTCATCAATGTAAAATGAAATCTAATCAATCCACAATCATGCTAATCAATGTACTGTGCTGCTTCCATCACAGCAAAGAATAATGTTGTTATAAACTCAGTTACATTTTAGAATAATGCAGAAATTGAAAGTGCTATTCTATGTGATATGTTAATGAAGCATTTTATGACCTGAGGCTTTACCATCAAAATTCCATTTTGATCCATCAATTTTCATCAACAAATTAAAAGAACTTGTAACTCAAGAATGGGAAACAATGAATTTAAAGTTACAGCTTATTATTTATACGGAATGCTACAAAATAGATTACTTGTAACAGCAATATATAAAAATACAGGGGCATTGTGAAATCAAAAACTCAAATCTTTTCTATAACACAGAGATAAATATTATAAAAGGCTGTTATACCCTAACTGACTGAATGTTTTTACAGCTAAACAAGTGAAATCTCCTCTTCTAATTCAGAGACAAGAAGCAGCATGTCATCTTAGACTTCAGAAATTTCACTTCTTAGAGTACTCCTATTCATTCACATGGTCCCGCCTTCACCTTCTTCCCCTCTCTCAGGGGCAATTCTATATCTTCTGTCACTACAAACTGGCATACACTTGTTGCCCTTTTCTATATATTACCTGGGCCACAATTAAAATATAAGACTCAATTGATCCTTATCAAGCAAGTCTGTCCCCCAGTGTAGACATACAAGCAGCACTGGGATGAGTCACACCACATGGGCCTGCTCATTTCCGGTTGTGTCCGACCCCAGGGGCTATAGCCCACCAGGCTCCTCTGTCCATAGGACTCTCCAGGCCAGAATACTGGAGTGGGCTGCCATTTCCTCCTCCAGGGAATCTTCCCAACTCGAGGGTCGAATGTGTGTCTCCTGTGACTCCTGTTTGGGCACTGACTCTCCCGGGACGCCCGAGTCACACTGGACATGTAATTATATCTGTATTTATGCAAAGCAGCTCTTTTTGTTTGTTTTCCACCATAACTTGCTCCTTAAAAGTCATTTTTCTCTTTCATATTGAATTGCTGATCCATAAATAGTTATTCCCATATGCATATTTTTTGTCTTTATACATCCTTTACATAAATCAACCTGCTTATATTTGTGATTCACAGTTGGTAACAAGCAGCCTCAATGTGTTCATGGTTTTATGCAGAGAACTAAGAAAAGCCTTGAGTTTGAAGTGTGTACAGATGAGTTTTTAATGGTAGGAGTGTTACATCTCAATGTATATCTACCTCCTACTCTTTGCAACACATTTTGGAAGCAGCAGCTTCAGGGAGGCACTTTCAATGAATAGCTCATTTAGACATTTAGATAATAATTACACCTTCAAATAGATATCCAGACTCATTTTCTGCTATTTCCCCCATCTGGATTTTAGTTCACCAGAGAAATTACTAGAATAACATATATCGAAGTTAATTCATACTCAATTATGGAATAAAAGTGATACCAACAAATACTAGTGACCAGTAAAATATACATAAAATTTCAAATCATAAAGAAAATGGGAATTCAACATTTTATTTATGAGTATACTATGATATCAAGATATCCCTATTAATAGTGAAATATTACTGCTGCTGCTACAGCTAGTGCTTAGTACTGAGAGAGAAGAGATAGTACAAGTGTTCCTGAATTTTTTCATCTGTTTTTACCCATCCAAATTGGCCACAAACAGGTAGAGAAAAAACTAGCAATGGAAGAAAGTGGTGATTTGGGATGATTAACACCTTTTACAAATACTGTCTAACTCATAGTGATCAGTCAAAACTGTGAGCTATGCTCCCTTTGGGAAAGGTTGACACAGGTATTCTCTCTGAAAGGTAACATTAAAGCTGAGCTTTTAAGGATATGAAGGAGTCATCTTAGGGATGAATAACTCAAGAGCATTCCATGGAAGGAGAACAGTTTGTGGACTGCTCTGAAAGGCAAGAATTTGCAGAATTCCCCCACAAAAAGAGAAGGTTAATATTGACATGGGGAGAGCAAGTTCAGTCAGGTCAGTCGCTCAGTACTGTCCGACTCTTTGTGACCCCATGAACCGCAGCACACCAGGCTTCCCATACATTACCAACTCCTGGAGCTTATTCAAACTCATGTTCATGAAATTGGTGATACCATCCAACTATCTCATCCACTTCTCCTTTCGCCTTCAATCTTTCCCAGCATCAGGGTCTTTTCCAAAGAGTCAGTTCTTCACATCAGGTGGCCAAAGTATTGGAGTTTCAGCTTCAGCATCTGAGTATAATATGGGGTCTGAGAGGAAGGTGGGGACCATTCAATTTATGCAGGGCCCTCCTTATAGGACATTGATGTTATTCTAAGTACAATGGAAAACTGGCAGCAATTACTTTAATTGATCCAATATATGTGTTACAAAAAATCAGAGGGGCTGATAGTTGGAAACTGGATTGCGGCAGCAAGAGTCATGCAGGAAAACTAGGTCAGAGGCACAGGAAGTGGGGCCAATTGATGTCTGATGGGAAACTGAATTAGACTGTTGGTAGCAGAATTGTAGTAGGAAGGAACTCAGCAATATTTAAGTAGTATGGGCAGGTCTGGTGATGAAACTGGTATGATTTACAAGAAGAAATTAAGAAAGATCCAAGGTCTTTGGGATTCACAGCTGGAGACACTGAATCATACCCCTGTTGATTCGATTCAGCTTGGGCCATTCTATTTGGCCCTGAGCTCTCTTCATGCCATGTTCATGGTTTTATCTCAAATTCCTCTGACCTTTTGCCCTTTCTTATTATGATGGCTAAATTTTGTGTGTCAACTTGACTGGTCCTTAGCCCAGGTAGTTGGCTCACAGTTATTGGGGTGCTCAGATATTTGGTTAAACATTATTTCTGGCTGTGTCTGTGCGGGTGTTTCTGGGTGAGATTAGCATTAAATCAGGGGACTGTAAAGCAGACTGCCTTCGCTGATGCAGGTGGGCCTCACCTACGGCATCGAGGACCTCCCTACAACAAAAAGGCTGAGTGAGAGAGAACGTGTGTTTTTTTCTGTCTGACCAAGAAAAAGATAAATAAATAAAAATTGAATTCTAAATGATTTGAAAATCTTAACAGGGGATGAACCACTGATATGTAGAATTTGACTGACTGTTTTTAAACTCAGGCTGAGACAGCCATCTTCTCCTGCCTTTGGACTTGGACTCAGACCGGAATTTACACCATTGCCTCTCCTGGTTCACAGGCCTTTGGGTTCAGACTGGAACTATCAGCACCAACACTTCTGAATGTACAGCTTGCCAACTGTAGATTTTGGGACCTTTCAGCCTCTATAACCGTGTGAGCCAATCCCTTATAATAAATCTACATGTATGTATTGTGTTGATTCCTTTTTGTGGAGAACTCAGACTTACAAGCCTACTAGATCATATGCTGTTTTGGTCTAAAATACGCTGTGTGGGAGCGAGAAGTCTCTTATTATCTAATGAGTTAGTAGAAACTTTAGAACTGAAATACTTAGATATATTCCCGTGGACATAGAGACCTTTACTTCTCCAGGTAAATAATTCAGTTCAATTAGTTCGTAAAGTGTGAAACTAGTGGTCAAGGAGTTTTAACTCAAGTGACACTTCTTTCTCACAAACCATTCCTTTCTTAAATGATCTTTTTAATTATATAATTTAATCTTTCTAACATAATTCATGGAAATGAATATACACATATTACCATGTATATGTCAAGAAGTTATCACAAACATAACTCATGTAACAACAACCCAGGTGAGAACATGGAATATGTTCAATAGTGATTATCTTTTTTTGCTCCTGCTCAATTACTGCTTCTTCCCTCTCTCTTAACAGTACTCATTATCTTGACTTCCAAAATGTATAATTTTTTGCCTGTTTTTGAACTGTACATGAATTAAGAATACTGCATATTTTTATGCCCATCTTTTGTGCAATGTGATATTTATGAAACCCTTTCATTTTTTCCTTGTAATGGTAGTAGCCCTTGTATTAAAAAAAAAAAACAGATTTACTGTAATACAATTGACATATAATAAACTACAAATAATGTGTACTATAAGCTTTGTCATATGTCTACACCTATAAAACGATTGATACATCAAGACAATGAACATGTACACAGTCCCTAAAATTTTTTTATTCCCGTTTGTAATTCATAATGCACTCCTCTTCCCCTAATCCCCCATCCCGTCCTCAGGCAAATAATGATCAGTGCTCTGTTACTATTTAAATTGCAACACTGTTTATAATAGCCAGGACATGGAAGCAACCTAGATGTCCATCAGCAGATGAATGGATAAGAAAGCTGTAGTACATATACATAATGGAATATTACTCAGCCATTAAAAACAATACATTTGAATCAGTCCTAATGAGGTGGATGAAACTGGAGCCTATTATACACAGTGAAGTAAGCCAGAAAGAAAAACACCAATACACTATACTAATGCATATATATGGACTTTAGAAAGATGGTAACGATAACCCTGTATGTGAGACAGCAAAAGAGACACAGATGTACAGAACAGTCTTCTGGACTCTGTGGGAGAAGGCAAGGGTAGGATGATATGGGAGAATGGCATTGAAACATGTAAATTATCATATGTGAAACGAATCGCCAGTCCAGATTCGATGCATGATACAGGGTGTTTGGGGCTGGTGGACTGGGATGACCAGTGGGATGGGATGGGCAGGGAGGTGGGAGGGGGGTTCAGGATGGGGAACACATGTACACCCATGGCAGATTCAAGTCAATGTATGGCAAAACCAATACAAGGCTGTAAAGTAAAATAAATAAATTAATTAAAAAAATAAATAAATTGCAATTGCTAATAGCAGTGAATTGCATTTCCTGAACTTTTTCGCAGTTTAGAAAACTTTTTATTTACACGTAATTCTGGACACAACATTGTGACCTGGGTTGGATTAAGATTAATTGAGAAAACAGAGGTTCATCAAGGTTAAGCCGTTTACTTAGGTTAATCTATTAAGTAACAGGCCGGATGGTGCTAGTGGTAAAGAACCTGCTGCCAATGTAGGGAATGTAAAGAGATGCAGGTTTGATCCCTGGGTTGGGAAGATCGCCTGGAGGAGGGCACGGCAACCCACTCCGGTATTCTTGCCAGAGAGCCCCTTGGACAGAGGAGCCTGGTGGCCTACAGCCCATGGGGTTGGACATGACTGAGGCAACTTAGCAGGCACACCGCACACGGAGAACATAGCTGGATTCAGGTCTTCTGATTCCACGTTTTTGCTTTTATTACACAAAAGAAGCGTCACACTGAACAAAAACATTTTTTTCCTAGTCAAGTTTTAGATTTCCTGTATTGTGACAAGGCACTTATTTTTTGAGGTTGCCAGTATTTGCATACTTTAAAAGTTTAATAGTCTTAAAATAAAATTTTCCTACTCGCAATGGTCTTTCTACTTCCTAATAAGTATAGCTGACATTTAGGAAGGCATAATTAGCCAGCTTATCACTTACCACAAGATGAAAAATCACTCAGGCATTTATGACTCTGATTTTCTAACTGGGGATGACTTACAGATTATATAAATCTTAACTGATTATTTTTAAATAAAAGAAAAAGAGGGGGAAACAGGAAGAGTCAGACATTACACACTTCCTCAAATACTAAGTGTAATGATGAGGTTCTCGCTGACACATTATCTCCGTCATCAAAACCATGACTGTCCATAAATATTTGTTATGCACTTGAACCTATGGCAGAGGGTGACAGATTCCAATAAAATATTCAGTGTGATGCTTTGAGGTCTTCAGAGGAACATGAAATAGTTCCCAAACTGCACATTACTTGTAGCTTTCTATTACACACTGCACAGAATGTCCTTGACATTCAAGAGTGCACCATCGTATTTTAGTCTACCTCACTCCAGGGTGTATTTGAAAATACCCTCCATTTGCCTTTAATAATAATGACTTGTCATATGGAATCCAGATCTCGGCTAATCTAACATAATATGTACTTGATGGTTTTTATTAACTGTCAAATGAAACCCAATAGTCATCAGAAACATTTTCCCCTTCTGTCATGCAATTGTTCTCAGCATGTTTAATTTCTGACCATTAATGTAAAAGGTTAATAAATGCAACTACTTGAATATTATTAATATTCAATATGCATGGCAAGTGAAATCATTTTGCAGACGTATGATTTTTAAAGATGCTGGGCCATTAATGTTACTATTTTGCAGGCTTGTAAAACTGCACGATGCAGCATGCATGCTATAATTCGAATGCTAAAAGGTCTGTGAAGAATTCTTGCTACATTACACTTTACTTACCTTTACTGAAATTCAGCCTTTCTTTGGAATGTAAAAGAACTCTATCTCTGTCTGTTTCTCTCTCTCCTTAATAATTTATTCTCACTTGTCCTTACACCTTATTAATAACCAGTTATGTTTAATCTAATTGTATTTAATCTGTGGCTTTATAGGGCCTCTTGATTAAAGTAAAAATCAACTCCAGATTTTATCTTGGATCTACTTAATGGTCAGTGTACATTGTCATATAGATTAGTGGTTAAATATGTTTAACTGAGTCCTATTGTTGTAAAATATGTCTCAAATGTGAAAAGCATTTGAGCTGATTTCAGGCAAAATTCATAGACTGTTACTCAGAATCATTAAAGAGGTGTAGGGTTATAAAAATAATGGATTATAAATGGGAATTTAAAGGCTTGAGCTTTGCCTTCAAAATGGTTCTTTTAATTTAATTTTCATTTTCTCAGTCTGAATATCAAGGTACTTTTCTTCTCTTGAAGCTGAAATCAATTTCCTAGAGTGCATTTTATTTTCAAATAAATACCTAACAATAAAAAACAATAACAAAGGATATATTAACTGAATCAATCTTGTTAAAACAACTAGAACTAAGCAAATCATTCGATGCTTGCTAAAATAATCATGGAAATCTGTGTTTGGATATATAATTACTATATTAAAACATGTCCTTTGACAACAATTGACAAAACTAAAACAAAAAAATATATATAAGAATAGCCTTCGGTTTTTCTAGGTATGTGTAATCAACTGCCAAAGGAAACCAATTATAAACGTTGAGGATGCAGAGCATAATAATTAGATATCTATTGTTCCTGATGTAATCCTGAAAGAAGATAAACCTGGAAGCAGTGTCCGCAGTAGGCTATTTAAGTAGATAAAAACTTAAATAGCAACATATGTAGACACACATATACTGGCATATACACATGTAAATATATCCACAGAAATACTTTTTTTTTTCTGTTGTAGTTTACAAGTACAGAGTACGTTAAGAGTTTTGTGAATCTATTACCTAAAATATAGTGACTAATATTATCAATAAGACATTGCCCTAACAAGCTGTGCAGCAATAGTGCTCTTCACTTAAAGAATTTTGATTTTAATTTTCACTTTGTATTAGTGAGTAAATAGAGGTCATAGATGTCTTCTTCCAGGAGTATGGGTATAAAATTTATGGTGGAACATTTTTGGAACCAAAAATAATTATACTACAGGAGTTCATTTGAGTTTGTTTGAACTGACACTTTTAATGAACATTAAAGTTCAGGAAAAATCCATCGGAAACCTTTAAAATTCAAGGGAGGTCCGACTTCAACGGGAGGTACTTTATAGTGAAAAAAGAAACAGAAGTAGAGGGAAGAATTTTTGAAAAATTGAGGCATTCATCTTATATAGCATTTGATATCGATAAGCCTCTTCTTTTCTGCCCAAACAAGACTATTCTTTACCTCCAGTATTGCACAAAGTAGAATTTTAGCTGAGTTTTACCTTTGGATATACTATTTGCATGGATTTTATTTGTAACAAAAATAGAAAAATGAAGCATTAGATTTAACTTTTTAATAAAGATTTTATGCTCTGAGAACCAGCCAGTAGTAATTTTCAATGTTTGCTTAAGCCCTGATTTTCAAAAAGGCAACAAATTGATTTGAATTGCTTTGGAACCATGAGCGGGTGGGATTAAGAGATACCACTGAGTCTGACCTGATAACAAAGGAAAAACTAGATCCAAACCAATACAGTCCTCTCCTGACCATTAGGGCTTACCTGATAGCTCAGTTGGCAAAGAATCCGCCTGCAGTGGAGACCCCGGTCCAATTCCTGGGATGGGAAAGTCCACTGGGGAAGGGGTAGGCTACCCACTTCAGTATTCTTAGGCTTCCCTTGTGGCTCAGCTGGTAAAGAATCCACCTGCAATGTGGGAAACCTGGGCTCAATCCCTGAGTTGGGAAGATTCCCTGGAGAACCAAAAGGCTACCCATGCCAGTATTCTGGCCTGGAGAATTCCATGAACTGTACAGTCGGACACGACTGAGTGACTTTCACTTTTTCATGACCATTACTTGCTATAAAGTTCCTCTATACCATAGGCAGCAGAAACTGACCAGAAGCAAACACAAATGGTTAAAACCCCAAGATGAGATGATCAGGTACGTGTCCCTCCAAGTCTCAGTCTGTAATGTTGATAAGGCTATAGACATTTCCCCTGATTTTCAGGTAAAAGTAAGTGAAAGTCGCTCAGTCGTGTCGTGTCCGACTCTGCGAGCCCATAGACCATACAGTCCATGGAATTCTCCAGGCCAGAATACTGGAGTGGGTAGCCTTTCCCTTCTCCAGGGGATCTTCCCAACCCAGGGATCAAACCCAGATCTCCCACATTGCAGGCAGATTCTTTGCCAGCTGAGCTAAACAATTTCCCTTCTGAGAAATCCCAGGATTCCTCTGCCTCTGCCCGCACCCTCCATCCCTCCAGCTCCCCTCCCCCCTCTCCCCCCTCCCCCCACCTCCCACTTCCCCCCAGGCCCCCACCGTGCAGATCTCCACAGGATAGGTTTTCCTCTGCAAAGAGTGGTTGTGGCTGCGGTGACACGGGCCTCACGTAGCGTTTTCTGCCTCGGCTCTGAAGCAGGGTGCATCCCAGCCATCCTCTCCCCACTCCTCCGTCAGGACCAGCATTTGTCCCTAGACATACCCCTCAAGACACGCAGTGCACCCTCTGAGCGCCAACTGCACCTTGATTGCCTTTCTGGGAACCCGACACGCCAGCCACCTGAGCGAAAACAACAACAAAAAACATATATATTTCACATTTTCATGTTCTTCACCTACTCATCTATAGACAGATACTCAGGCTCTTTCCGTATCTTGGCTATTGTGAATTACCCTGCAAAGAACATGGGGTCGCAGATAGCTCTGTGAAATATTGAATTTATTTCCTTGGGATATATACCTAAAAGTGGGATTGTGGGATTACATACTAGTTGTTCTTTAAAGTTTTTGAGGCGCCTCCATAATATTAATATTATTAACAATATTATTATTATATTAGCATTATTATTAACAATAATAACAATAATCCATAAGATTAATATTATCCAGAGGGGCTGCACCATTTGAAAGCTGCTTGCATAGCTTAGTAGGTAAAGCATCTGCCTGCAAGTTGTGACACCTGAGTTCACTTCCTGGGGCGGGAAGATACCCTGGAGGAGGAAATGGCAGCCCACTCCAGTCTTCTTGCCTGGAGAATTCCAGGGACAGAGGATCCTGGCGGGATACAGTCCATGGGGTCGCAAGAGTCCATTTTATTGTCCCGTCTTCTCAACCCGGCACCCAGACAGAGGTTTCGTTGAGAGGACTTTAGTAAGAATTCTTCCCTTCGTTGGCTTCGCCAGTTTTCCCGGGATGCGGTAAGCAGGCCCCACAGTGAGTGGGGTGTCCCTGCGTTTCCCATTTGGTCATGATAAATCGTAGGAGAGGAAAAATAATTTCCCTCTACCCTTGGCAGGGATGCCGGGCTGAGGCATCACTTTTTTCTCGAAAGGCTGCTCCTAAACGGTCAAGCCCCTCTGGGTTACAAGTTCTCCGCTGTGGCCACTGTAACTCAAGGTCATCTTTGGTAAAGTCAGGGGCTATTCAACCTTACGAGAAAGTTTTATTCCCCTGTGGCCTCACAGGGAGCCAGCAAAGTTTCGCTCCGACCCTGTCTGAATCTGGGCCGGTCTGGGTTTTCAGCTGGAACCAGTCTGAACCGGATTCCGGCAGGGCCTCTAAACCAAGGCCCGGAGGCGAGGGGCGGGACATCCGCTGACATCCAAGGGGCGGGACGTCCGCCGACCCCCTCAGGGTGCGAAGTCGCAGCTCCGGGGGCTTCGCAGGTACGTCCGCCTGATGGCTCTGGGTTTCTGGGGGTTCTTGGGGTTCCTTTGGCTTGTTTTTCTGGTGCTAGAACTTCTAAATGATAAACAGAGGCGTATTCAAAATTTTAAGAGTTTATTTTTGCAAAAAACCCTTTGAAATCCCGTGGTCTGAAGCTAAATGCTTAGGAGGGTGCCAGGGAGGAGATGCTTTTATAGAGAAAGTGCTGAGGCAGAGTAGATACGTAATTGGCTGCAGCCAAAAGCCGAGTTGGCTGTTTGTGATTGGTTTTAGTTTTTGTGGCTCAGTTGAAGAAGAGGAGATTGAAAAAGTTGGATTAAAGCTTAACATTCAGAAAACTAAGATCTTGGCATCTGGTCCCATCACTTCATGGCAAATAGATGGGGAAACAGTGAAAAGTGTCAGACTTTATTTTGGGGGGGCTCCAAAACCACTGCAGATGGTGATTGCAGCCATGAAATTAAAAGATGCTTACTCCTTGGAAGGAAAGTTATGACCAACCTAGATAGCATATTAAAAAGCAGAGACATTACTTTGCCAACAAAGGTCCATCTAGTCAAGGCTGTGGTTTTTCCAGTGGTCATGTATGGATGTGAGAGTTGGACTATAAAGAAAGCTGAGCGCTGAAAAATTGTTGCTTTTGAACTATGGTGTTGGAGAAGACTCTTGAGAGTCCCTTGGACTGCAAGGAGATCCAACCAGTCCATCCTAAAGGAGATCAGTCCTGGGTGTTCATTGGAAGGACTGATGCTGAAGCTGAAACTCCAATACTTTGGCTACCTCATGCGAAGAGTTGACTCACTGGAAAAGACCCTGATGCTGCTGGGGATTTGGGGCAGGAGGAGAAGGGGACGACAGAGGATGAGATGGTTGGATGGCATCACTGACTCGATGGACATGAGTTTGGGTAACCTCCCGGAGTTGGTGATGGACAGGGAGGCTTGGCGTGCTGCGATTCATGGGGTCGGAAACAGTCGACAGGACTGAGCGACTGAACTGAACTGAACTGGTCAAGAATCTGCCTGCAATGCGAGCAGACCTGGGTTGGATCCTGGGTTAGGAAGATCACCAGGAGGAGGCACCATCTACCCACTCCAGTATTCTGGCCTGGAGAATTCCCTGGTCTGTAGAGTCCATGGGGTCGCAAAGAGTCAGCTACGACTGAGCGACTTTCACTTCATTTGATTTCTCAATCTTGAAGATTTCAGATTTGCTGAGGTAGATTTCCACCTGGTTAGAGCCTCCTGAGTCTAATGGTCTCCTTCTTTAGCAGTGCTATGAGTTCCTTATAAATTTTGAATGTCAAGCCCTGTGTTTTTAGTTTAATATAGCCACCCTTGTTTATTTTTGCTTTCCTTGCCTGTGTTTTTGATGTAATATCAAAAGCATGGACAATAAAACCATATTGGCAAGAAGCTTTTCCTCTAAGTTTTCTTCCAGCAGCTTTATGATTTCAGAGCTTACATTTAAATCTTTAATCCATTTCGAGTTAATGTCTGTGTGGTATAAGATGGGGAGATTCCCAAGTGGCTCAGTGGTGAAGGATCTGCCTGCACTTGAGGAGCTGCAGGAGGTGCAGGTGACATGGGTTCCATCCCTGGGCCAAGAAAATCCCCTGGAGGAGGACATGACAACCCACTCCAGTGTTCTTGCCTGGATAAGCCCATGGAGAGAGGAGCCTGGCGGGCTACAGTCACATTGGGTCCCAAAGAGTTGGACATGACAAGTGACTTAGCACGCTCACACATGGTACACGAATAGCATCAGAATCCAGTCTTTTTCATGTGGACAGCCAGTTTTCCCAACACCGTTCATTAAAGAAACTGCCCTTTCTTGGTTTGTATTCTTGATGCCCTTGTCAAAGATTAATTTATTGTGTATGTGTGGGTTTATTTCTGGGATCTTTATTCTAATCCATTGGTCTGTATGTCTGTTTTTATGCCAGTGCCATACTGTTTTCATCACTATAGCTAACATTTGTTTGCATACTAATGCATGGAATAGCAGAGACTCAAACTGAATATTTTAGACTTCCATTTCTTAAATTATAACATTCTTACTATAATTTAGTATTAAGACATTTTAGAAATTTGAATGCCTAAGGTTTTATAGCATTCAGGCAGAATTCTGTCTGGATAAAGACTCGTCACAGAGATCCTTTATTATTCTTAACTTTATTTGTATATAAAATTTTCCAAAACATAAAACATATACAATGGATGTTGAGTTTGACCTGAGTAACTAGGCATGTCTCTATTCTTAATCAATGCATTTGTAGTAATAATGACTTCAAAAGCTAAAGAATTATTTAGAGATCTCAAAAAAGAATTTGCTTTTTTGTTATACAAAATGTAAGATATCAAGGTTTAGATTAATGCTATATGCTTGTTTCCTTTTTTTTTTCTTTGATTGTCTGCAGTCAGTTTCTCTGTGGTAATGAAGTGATTTTATTTAATAATGTGAAAATGGAGAAATTATGAGAAGAGTTTTTTTTTTTAACTGTAATTTTGTAGCTTTAATGAGGTCCAAAATTTGACAAAACCCCTTGAAATATATTCATTTAAATGGTTGGTATGTTTTAGGTTTCACACTGTAGGCTTTCTGTTATAGAAATATCCCTTCTGTAGATGCTGACATGAGTCTGATGGGTGGCATACACATACAGTGTTCAAGTGGAGCTGTCCTTTTCAGTTCCTCAATTTCTTCAAAAATTTCTTTCTGGTTGTTTAGCTGGACTGACTAGAGATTTGGCCTCCATGAGGGACAACTGCTTGGATTTCTGCAGCAGTGAAAAAATTGTAGTTGTTATAGGCAGAGAAGCTCTGACTGTAATCAGATGTGAGATGCAGTGATCGTAAAGATGAAGCCCACAGCAGGACGTGTTATTTTGCAGGACACCAGAATAAATTGGATAATGATAATACTAGTTCATCATCCCGTGCTTAGATAATTTTGAATTAAACATTTTTCTTCTTTGACTCTTTGGGAGAAGGTTTAGAATTTCAGAGCAAATTATTATTTATTTATTCATATAAAACTTTCATTGTGATCTAGCCAGGAAATGAAGACATGAGCAGAAATATAATATATTCTGTCCTTTAAAACTTATAAATCAGTGGGAAAAAAGTAAACAATTGCAATAGTTTGGTGTAAGTGTTTAAATACAAGTCCATGTAGAGTAATATGTAAACCCAACAAATGAAAGTCTGTCTCAACATGGTATATCTTTCTCAGATGAATGCTTAAACCCATTCTACAGACGAGAGTTCTGCTACCAAAATAAAAAAAGAGACAAATTTCTGTAATCAAGTTATTCTATAAAAAGTATTAAAAATAATGAAGGTGGTTCTACATCTACAGTTTCTAATTTATAAGGAAAATAATGGATTGCACAACTCTATATCTGAGCCGTGGTATTTGTATTTTGCATATTATATTGTTTTGTCGAGGAACCTTTGGGTAATACTTAATCACAGAATTGTCATTGACTTATTATTTAGAGTTTCTTAATGTTAAGTATTTGGGTTTTGTGTTACTGTAATATCATTATTTCAAACAAAACAGAAATTAGTAAAATGTTCATAGATATAAATTAGTCATGAATATTAAAAAGCCTCTAATTCACACAGACATTCAATCAACTAATTATCCATAAAAAAATATTTACTACTTGAATTGCTGTCTACCAAGAGTAATTTTGGCAGATACAGTAAATATTTCCTGCCAAAAGCAGTATTTCATCTTTGCTTTAGCAAAAAAGAGAAATAAGGCACACGAAAGAGATAACAGTATATTGTTAATCAGGACCATGGAAGCTGCATAATAGCCCATTCCATTATGTGGTAATTATATTACTAATACATTCATGATATGTTTTATTTTTATGGAAATACTGAGTGCCATGAAAGTAAACATAATATAAAATGTAATTGACATATTAAAAAAAGATGTTGAAAGTTCTAATCCAGATTCCCACGTTCTAGGAGCTTATGCCATATGCATTTTGCCATCATGAAAGCCAAATCTTTTATTACTAGTGTCATTGTTGCCACAATAACTACCCTGCTTCTCTGCTAATACTTGAATATTGGAAATTAATGTTTTTCTTTCATATCTCTGATACGTTTGAGCTGTTGGTTGTTTTTTTTTTTTGGTCAATATTCTAATTAGCTTTGTTCACCATTTTCTTACAATTATTTTCTCACAAGCCATTTTTCTAATTTTGCCTTGATGGTGCTTTCTTTTTTATCTAGAATAATGAAAGAGGGATGAATTAAAGAACTGTTTGGATATTGTAGTTTGTATTATATCTTCTATATAGCTCATAAATAAACCTAGTCACAACTGGGAAGTAATGGCAGTTTGAATGGAATTTTAATTTCTATTCTTGAGCTTTTTCCTTATTAAAAAGTTCATGCTTTATCTTTAATTACACTTGATTCAGTGATGATTTCCCGGTTCTTAGTAACTACTTACTGAGATTTTACTATTTTTCTGACACTGTTATAACCACCCCAAATATATAATGTCATATTCCCTGCAATAAATTCATGAGGTAGATCTTTTTATTAGTCTATTTTAAGATTATAAACACATTAGCTCATTTTTAGAGTCTTTAATGACTTCCCTGGTGGCTCAGACGGTAAAGCGTCTGCCTACAATGCGGGAGACCCAGGTTCAATCCCTGGGTCAGGAAGATCTCCTGGAGAAGGAAATGGCAACCCACTCCAGTATTCTTGCCTGGAAAATCTCAGGGATGGACAGGCCTGGTAGGCTACAGTCCATGGGGTCACAAAGAGTCGGACACGACTGAGTGACTTCACTTTCACTTTTTTTTCAGAGTCCTTAATGGCAGCTCATGATGTAAGTGCATCACATTATCTTCTCCCATTAATTTTGGCAGTTACTCTGTGTTTCCTCTATGTTTTATTCTTAGAATGAAAACATGTTATAGTAATTAATTTAAAATATAGATCATGGTTTTCTGTATAACTTATATTCTAAGACTTCAAAAGTTTTTCAGTGAAAGTAGATATATTCCTACAAAAAGATATTTTTAATTTACTACAGAATAGCTTGTCTTTTCCACGCCAGAGAGGTATGCTGATCAAATACACAAGGCAGGAAGAGAAAGTTTCTTTTGTAAAGAAAATGTGCTTATTCAGCAAATCCTATGTATTCATTTACACAAGAAAGTTGCAAATAAAAACTTGATTAACCGTGAACATTTTATGTCCTTTTTATTTTAGAACAAATTTTCTAATCTTAGCTGATGATGTGTATTATTTGATTAGCTTGGAAAATGCACACAGCTCTCCTCATGTCTATTGAGAGATCTTCTGAATCAAAATCTCTGACAGGACAAACTCAGTTACACTAAAATACACGTACATGCACACACACACACACAATCTACAACAAACCAATGACAACAACAACAACAACAGCTCTAATGAATATGGCTTGATATTGACAATCTTTATAAAAACTGTGATAGCATTCACTTTATAAAAAAATCTGATGGTAATTGATTCTTGATGCTTACGAAGCAGTATTCTATGTTCCCTGGACTTTGTACAGTTGGGTGCCTTGCAAATTTAGATGTCTACTTTGAATGGCATTGGGGAGAATGTGTTCTGACTTCAGATATGCTCAGAAAGTTCAGTAAACAGCTTCTCTGTGGTTTAGGCTTATGCTTTGTGATGG
Source organism: Cervus canadensis (assembly GCF_019320065.1). Taxonomy (NCBI): domain Eukaryota; kingdom Metazoa; phylum Chordata; class Mammalia; order Artiodactyla; family Cervidae; genus Cervus; species Cervus canadensis. The sequence continues at coordinate 26,152,793 of NC_057408.1, read as the reverse complement.
TGATTATATGAAATATCTTCTTAAGTCATTAAAGTACAACTTAAGGTTAGAGTTTAAACTTGTACTAGTAACTACCATTAATCTTAAGTAATATATTTCAGATTTGGGGGAAAAATGCTTGTAATTTAGATTTTGCAATATATCTTCATACTTACTTTGAAATTAGGCTGAATTCATGATGACTTGTATAAGTTTGCTGATATATGTGAAAAAGATGTTTTTGGTAAATTTTATAGCAACGTTTTATTGAATGGATTACCTTTCATTTGTGCGATTATAATGGTTTCAATTTATAATAAATATAGTAAGATAGGATTTTTAGTTGATATAAATAAGTTTCAGAAAAGTATCTTATTTTTGTGAAAAGTGAATGGCAAACTGTACATTGTCATGGTCTGTGGTCCATGCCCTGTGTGAGCCACCAAAAATGTCGTGGTCCGTGCACTGGTTGGAAAAGGATTTCCAGACATGACACAGAATGAGAGGGAAATAAAGTTTATTAGAGTGGGAGATGCTGTTAGAACAGCAGGCCAGGTCAAGGGAGAACCAGGATCTTTAGTCCACTTTTATACCCAGCATAGGAGGAGTGGGATAGGGGTCTTGCAAGTCATTTGCTGATTGGAAGAGGCACATATAGTGGGTGGGGGGAAGATTGAGGCAAATACCTTCTCCATGTGGAGTAGGAGGGGAGACAGGTTATACTGCTCAGGAGGACCTGGAATCCATTAATAGTTACAACATAGGGGAGGGAAGGATGATAAGGGTCTGGTTTTTCTGTTCCTACATTCCAAGACCCTCCTTGATTCTATCTCCTCTTATGTCCTTGGGTCACCACATACATCATGATGATTTCATACTTACATATGATAAACTGATTGCCACAATAGAGGTAGCTAACATTTCCATCATGCCACATAACTCCCATTTTTTGTTGTGGTTATATATCAACTATAGATGAATAAGCCTGGAGGAAAAAGAGAATGGAGAGGAAGCATGTAACTGTTCTTGCCCCCACTTACTTATTATTAAATATAGAAGAATATTTGGAATATTGATTTGAAAAGATTTTGAAGATTAAGCTTTTACCTTTCAGATCAACAGGTATCATGTGGAATACTGTGCTCATATTTGAATTATTTTCCTGAAGAGTGACCTAACTGCCCTATAACATTATAATTACTGATAAAGCTTTTTTTGTATCTCAACTGATTACTGAGATCTACATTATTATGTTAAAAGATATTCATAAAAGTTTTAAACTAGAGGTATTTTAAAGAACTTCAAAAATACTCTGTAAAGCATTTTATTTATTTTTCATTTATTTTTATTAGTTGGAGGCAAATTATTTTATAATATTGTAGTGGTTTTGCCATACATTGACATGAATCAGCCATGGATTTACATGTGTTCCCCATCCTGAACCCCCTTCCCCCCTCCCTCCCCATCCCATCCCTCTGGGGTCATCCCAGTGCACCAGCCCTGAGCACTTGTCTCATGCATCCAACCTGGGCTGGTGATCTGTTTCACCCTTGATAATATACATGTTTTGATGCTATTCTCTCAGATCATCCCACCCTCGCCTTCTCCCATAGAGTCCAAAAGTCTGTTCTATACATTTGTGTCTCTTTTTCTATCTTGTGTATAGGGTTATCGTTACCATCTTTCTAAATTCCATATATATGCATTAGTATACTGTATTGGTGTTTTTCTTTCTGGCTTACTTCACTCTGTATAATGGGCTCCAGTTTCATCCATCTCATTAGAACTGATTCATAAGTAATCTTTTTAATGGCTGAGTAATATTCCATTGTGTATATGTACCACTGCTTCCTTATCCATTTGTCTGCTGATGGGCATCTAGGTTGCTTCCATGTCCTGCCTATATTATAAACACTGCTGCGATGAACATTGAGGTACATGTGTCTCTTTCAGATCTGGTTTCCTCAGTGTGTATGCCCAGGAGTGGGATTGCTGGGTCATATGGCGGTTCTATTTCTAGTTTTTTAAGGAATCTCCACACTGTTCTCCATAGCGGCTGTACTAGTTTGCATTCCCACCAGCAGTGTAAGAGGGTTCCCTTTTCTCCACATCCTCTCCAGCATTTATTGCTTGTAGACTTTTGGATAGCAGCCATCCTGACTGGCGTGTAATGGTACCTCATTGTGGTTTTGATTTGCATTTCTCTGATAATGAGTGATGTTGAGCATCTTTTCATGTGTTTGTTAGCCATCTGAATGTCTTCTTTGTAGAAATGTCTGTTTAGTTCTTTGGCCCAGTTTTTGATTGGGTCATTTATTTTTCTGGAATTGAGCTGCAGCAGTTGCTTGTATATTTTTGAGATTAATCCTTTGTCTGTTTCTTCATTTGCTATTATTTTCTCCCATTCTGAAGGCTGTCTTTTCACCTTGCTTATAGTTTCCTTTGTTGTGCAAAAGCTTTTAAGTTTCATTAGGTCCCATTTGTTTATTTTTGCTTTTATTTCCAATATTCTGGGAGGTGGGTCATAGAGGATCTTGCTGTGATTTATGTTGGAAAGTGCTTTGCCTATGTTCTCCTCTAGGAGTTTTATAATTTCTGGTCTTACATTTAGATCTTTAATCTATTTTGAATTTATTTTTGTGTATGATGTTAGAAAGTGTTAGAAGGTGTTCTAGGTTCATTCTTTTACAAGTGGTCGACCAGTTTTTCCAGCACCACTTGTTAAAGAGATTGTCTTTTTAGAATTAAAAGAATAAATACACTCTTTTTGGGAGGAGAATGGATACATGTATATGTATGACTGAGTCCCTGAAATTATCACAGCACTGTTAATTGGTTATATTCCAATATAAAATAAAAAGTTAAAAAAATCAAGTGTAAAAAAATTTTTTAAATACTGTTTAAAACAAAAGCTTTATCACTCAAAAACAGACGTAGTCGGTTTTTGTGCTTTTCTAATTTTGTTCTCTAATAGTGAAAAAGTAGGTTACGTTAAATCTCAAATATCAAACCATTTTCCCACTTATTAAAAATATTTTATAAAAGTTATTGTAAATATTTTTAGGCTTCACATTCTTTCTACTAGTGAAAGATCTCAATATTTCACTTCCAAAATTCTTATGAAATTCTATTTATGTTAGAAAATGTATGATTCTTCATTATTTAGTGCCTGGGAAAGGAATGTGGATGTCTGACTGTGGGTTCATTGGTGAGGCAATTTGTATTTGCTAAAGAATAAAGCTCTATCCAAACACAAACAAATTTGATTTCCATTTAATTTACAATGGTTAATCTGAGGGGGCAACACATGTTTTGTTTAGACTTTGTATGTAGATCTACATGGTAACTATATGTTTCTTGATCGTGTGTTTGACAAAATTTCCAACTAATTCTAGAAATTTGGAATGGTCTAGAGCAAAGAGCAGTAGACTAATTATCATGAACCCTGTGTTCTTGTTCCAGTTCTAAAGCTGAAACTTTGCGCAAATCTTAACTGTTTTAGTATTTTTACTCATGAGATGAGATTGCACGGCCAGATAGACTCTCAGGAATCTTCCAGTTGAGCATTCTGTGAACACAAAGATTTGTTTTCTCTTTGCAAAAAAATCAGTAAAATATTTTGTTGTATCTGTGGAAACTAGTGATTCCTATCTGGTTTGGGGACTTTTCAGTGCTTATAAGAATATTGCTCATTTGTACTTATTACTTCAAAAAACCTAATAAAAATCATCAAGGCATCTGCTGTAAAATCATAAGATTAATCTTAGTGCCAGATTTCAACTCGGAAAAGCAATCATGTCCCTCTGCAAAGTAATTATGAATATACAGAGGCTGATTACAGGTTTTCCAGATTTAAGCAGGCCTGATTTCCTGGTCACCTCTTCACTTCTCTTGATCTCTACCTGCTGTGGTGGGTTTTACCAGTGCCAAGCTCTCTGTTCCAAACTCTCTTGCAAATGTTTCAACATCATCCTGAGAGAATTCTCCTTTCTTTCTAATTGACAATTTTCTATAAATTCTCTGGATCCTAGCTTGAATACCACTTGGTCAGGTAAGTTTATTCTAAATAACCCTGCATCATCTAGTTCCCATCTTCACTGAATAAACTAATTTTTTTTGGTTTCTCATTACTTGTTAAAATGTTCCTTTAAAATAAAAAAAAAAAGGCATCCAGAAACAAAGTTGGATACCTATCCATAGTTTGATTTTGTTTTTTTCATTTTCATAATATATTCACACATTTTCATAATATATTCACAGTCCTGTACTTTGCTTCTTGCATTAGCAAGCCTGGGGCTCTTTAAATGGCATACAACTGTGCAGAGTTCATACAGCATATAGAAAAGTTCTTATTTTACTCATATAAATGCAGTTTTCTGCTATGTTGATGTTTCGTATATGTCAGATCCTAGCATATAGATACTTAAAGTTTTATCAGTCTCTGTCCTAAAAAATCAATGAAACACTTTTGTACATATGTCATTTGATGATATCAGGATACTATTGACCTTGTAAAAGTTGTTGAGTATCTTCCCTATTCTGTTATTAAATTTTTTTCTGTTTATTCAGAATTTCAACAGAATGCATTTCTTCATAATTGTTAGATATTCACCAGGAAGGTGTTTGAGACTGGAGTTTTCTTTGTGAGGAGACTTTTATCAATTTAATATCTTTAATAAATATAGAGCTCTTCAAGTTAATCTCTTTAATTGAACAGAGTTGTAACATTTTGTACCTTTTGAGAAATTTATCAATGCCATCTATCTTTTTGAAACTATTATCTTAAAGTTTTATATCATTATTCAGCCGCAAAGAGTCTGATTCTTTGTGACCCCATGGACTGCAGCAAGCCAGGGTTCCCTGTCTTTCACTGTCTCCTGGAGTTTGCTCAAACTCCTGTCCACTGAGTTGCTGTCATCCAACCATCTCATCCTCTGTCGCCCTCTTCTCTTCTTGCCCTAAATCTTTCCCAGTATCAGGGATTTTTCCAGTGAATTGGCTCTTCACATCAGGTGGCCAAAGTATTATATAATTTTATATACTTATATATATATATGTATTTATAAATTTTTACAAATTTTTATAAAATCACAATATATTTTTAATATTTTAATATTTCTAATTATCACCTCTGTTTTATTCTTGACCTTAGTCTCTCCTTTCTCATCTTTATTTCTCTTATTTTTTCTCTATTTCTCTACTGTGATTTTTCTGTTTAATCTCTTGTAACATCTGATCATATGTATTTTTAAAAAGTTCTGTCAGTAACTCTTGTCTATTTTGTCCACAACAGAAGCAGAAAAATAAACAGGTTGTAAGTATAATGTCAGATATTTTCACAAACCTAATTAACTGTGATGACAAGTGCATACTGGCTAACTTGACCATTTGACAAAGTAAATTTCTAAAAATCAGATTTAGTTAATATTAGATAGCATCTGAAAGATGGTCTATACATGCTACTTTGTAGCATTAATCTGTTCAATATATAAAATATAAATATGTAAGTAAGAATCCTGTCTTACTCTAAATTGGTACCTTCTTCTCCTGTTATTTTTCAGCTCACTGACTGATAGGCTAGAAGTGTCTGTGGCTCTTATTTTCTTTGGACAGTAGATGCAGTTATGAAAGCCAGGTTAAATAGAATATTTGTGAAGAGTAAAATAGAACCAAGGGCATACCCAAAGGGAAGAGCAGATGATGATGGTTCTTGCTTCAAATCCTGACTCTTACAGACTTTTTAAAGTCCTTGTAACTTTTCAAAAAATATGTACCACTGTTAAAATGTATAAGTATATATTTAAAATTTCATAAAATATTTTTATATCTGGTTTCTTCTGAAATAAATGATTATTGTTTTGGTCCAATTAGATGCTCTGTTTGTTCCTTTATTTGTATTGCTCTAATTACCCATTGATAAAAGTCTGTCAGTGGATAATGCCTGAGAACATTATCAAATGGTTTAGTAATGACTCATGCAGAGCAGTGATATCTTTCTTTATTTGCCTAATCAGTATCACACTTTTCAATCTGTTCACATCATTACCTCTGACATGTCTCACAGTACTTCTGGGGCCCAAGAATTTAGCTAAAAATTCTAAAATATGCAGCATGTATTGCTGTCAGGTGGTTTTTATCTATCTAAACAGAGACATTACATTGCCAACAAAGGTCCATCTAGTCAAAGCTGTGGTTTTTCCAGTAGTCATGTATGGATGTGAGAGTTGGACTATAAAGAAAGCTGAGTGCTGAAGAATTGATACTTTTGAACTGTGGTGTTGGAGAAGACTCTTGAAAGTCCCTTGGACTGCAAAGAGATCCAATCAGGATCTCCTAAATCCTAAAGGAAATCAGTACTGAATATTCATTGGAAGGACTGATGCTGAAGCTGAAACTGCAATACTTTGGCCACCTGATGTGAAGAACTGACTCATTGGAAAAGACCCTGATGCTGGGAAAGATTGAAGGCGAAAGGAGAAGTGGATGAGATAGTTGGATGGTATCACCAATTTCATGAACATGAGTTTGAGTAAGCTCCAGGAGTTGGTGATGGACAGGGAATCCTGGCGTGCTGCAGTCCATGTGGTTGCAAAGAGCCGGACAGGACTGAGCGACTGAACTGAACTGAAACTACAGCAAAGATTGAAGTATAAGCAATGTATACAGGATGAAGTTTTATGAAGACATTCAGTATCTTACTAAGTTTAGTATCATAACATTTTATATTAAAAGTTTTAGAAAATGTTTCAAAATATTTAAAATAGATAATGTTACATTGCAGATATAATTACATACAGGTTGAAAAACTATAAAGTCAATTCCTATATAGTTTTATGTAATATCCTTATTTATTTTATTGATTTTTCTTCAGTTTTAAGTCCTTAGCAATAGTAGTTTTATCTGTCTGACTGTCTGGAAAATGTTGGTGCTATCACAATGTAGTAACATGTCTATGAGAAACAGGGGGTAATATATCATGTGGTGCTCAGACGCTCAGTCATGTCCAGCTCTTTGAGACGCCGTGAACTGTTGTTGCCAGTGCTCCTCTGTCCATGGAATTCTCTCATGCAAGAATACTGGAGTAGGTTGCCATTCCCTTTTCCAGCATATCTTTCCCACCTAGGGATCAAATCTGGGTACCCCACACTGCAGGCAGATTCTTTAGGTCTGAGCCACCAGGGAAGCCCAACATATGTCATATAGGACCTTCATTTAATGTATATATTGACCAATATCATTTTATCATTTTATTTCTATAATTCTTTTCTTCACGTTTTCAAAATTACTTGAATAAAGTAAAACAGATTGTTAGATGCCCACTATATGATATGGACTGTCTTCCATGGTGTTAATAACACCTAAGGTTTGTTGAAGGCAGGAAGAGAAGGGGACAGCTGAGGATGAGATGGTTGGGTGGCATCACCAACTTGATGGACATGAGTTTGAGTAAGCTCCGGGAGTTGGTGATGGACAGGGAAGCCTGGTGTGCTGCAGTCCATGGGGTCACAAAGAGTCAGACACGACCAAGCAACTGAACTGAACTCAGTTGAAGATTTGTTAAATAATACTGTGTCTCAGATAATGTGCTAATACTTTTTGAGAGGATTTTCTAAATGTATAACAATCCTATGATGTAGGTCTATTTTTAGCTTCGCTTTATAGATGAAGAGGCAGAGGTCTGTGGAGGATGAGTAGGTTACCCTGAGGATATGCTTATAGGTAGTAGCAGATTCAGGATTTGAATCTAGTCATTTGGATTACAGCATCGAAGAGCTTAGCCACTACTTTTGCTATTGAGCTCACATGGCAAACTCTTGAAAAGTATTTTTCTAAAAGTCACCAGTTTGCAGCTATAGAAAGTTTAATGTGTTTACTTTGTATTTCTTCCCTAATAATATATATTTTGTATTTCTTCCCTGGCTAGCAATGGGCAGAGGAGATTTGTCTTTTGGACAGAGAGAGCTTTACTAGCAATATTTCTCTTGATTCCAAACCAAAAGAGTCCCATTATATGGTTCTGTTACTCTTTTCAGGCAGAAGTGCTAATGACTCAAGCAGGTAGTTTAATAACTGATAAAAGTCCTTTTTTTCCCTAAGAAATATCCACTTCTGTAGATAAAAGCCAAGCCCACATATATCATTGAGATAAACGCTTCCCTGTCTTGAGATTTCTATAAAAATATTGAGAAGCAACATGGTACATAACTAAGGGGCATGGTTTTATAGATAGATCTAGGATGCTTGTCTGTAAGATATTTAGAGGCTCCCCCTACCCCTCACTTCATAGTTCTTAAGGCTTTTGAGACCATGTGTTTTTTTTTAAGGACCCCTAGAATTCATTTCTGCTAGGAAGCCAAATGTTAATTTTGTATCATTGCCCTTTACAAAGGCTAGAATAAGTTAATGATTTTATCTTTAAACTCACAGTGTATGTGTGTGTGTGTGGGTGGTGGTTATCAATTTTAAATGTACAATATGATAAAGTCAAAACATATATACAGGAAGGGAACCACCACCACCATATATTTTTGCCTTCTAGATACTCCCCAAACTCTTGGCAACCATTCCATTGATCATTTTTCCCTATATCTGTAGCCTTGTTTTTTTGTGGAATTTTATATAAATGAAACTAAATAAGATATAGTCTTCCGTGTCTTAATTTCTTTTCCTTACCACAGTCCTTGTGAGATGTACCCAAGTTATTTTGTGTATTCATAGTTCTTTATTTTTACTATTGAGTAATTTATCATTATATACATATACTATAATTTTTTATAGATTGGTGGTGGGCAGTAGAGATTATTCTAGTTTGTGTTATTATGAATAAAATTTCTATGAACATTTGTGTAAGTCTTGGGTGGATATATGCTTTTATTTCTCTTTATAAAAGAGAATGGGATGAACATGATAATATGGAAAGTAATTACTTTGTAAGAAATTTCTAAGTTGTTTTTCAATGTGATAGTAAAAATTCATGCTTAACCAGGTATTTGCTAATCTAGTTGTTCCACATACTTGTTAAATGTGACATTGTCCAGCTTTTTACATTTTAGCCCAGTTTTAAAACATTTTAATCACATTAATATCATTGTGGTTTTAATTTGCATTTTTCTGGTGACAAATGGTGATGAGTAATTTTCATGTGTTTATTGGTGATTTGTATCATTTTTATGACCTCTCTATTCAGTCTTTTGCCCATTTTAAATTGATTTATTTGTCATTATAGTTGACATGAGAGTTCTTTATATAGTATACTTTGCCAATATGTTCTCCTAGCCTATGTCATTCTATTTAGTTTTATAACAGCTTTTCATCATTAGCAAAACTTTTTGTTTCTTATTCCAAAATGGCTGAACTTTTTTCCCTACTGTATTAAAACTTTTAAGTCCATAATACAGTATTGTTAATTATAGTTATAGTCAGCATGTTATACCTTAAATCTCCAGAAATTGTACATCTTATAGCTGGAAGTTAGCAAAAGTTTTACATTTTTATAAAGTTAAACTTAGAATTTTTATTTATAGTTTTTTTCATTGAGAATATGAAGAAATATTTGTCTAACCTGGACTTAGAAGTTTTTATACTATAGTATTTATGACTTATCATCTTACCTCTTAAATTTACATCAAACTGATTTCAGGGTAGTTTTATAGCACGTGTGTGTGTGTTAGTTGGTCAGTCATGTCTGACTCTTTGCAACCCCATGGACTATAGACCACCAGGCTCCTCTGCCCATGGAATTTTCCAGCAAGAATACTGGAGTGGGTTGTCATTCCCTTCTCCAGGGGACCTACAGACCCAGGGATCAGAACCTGGGTATCTTATGTCTTGTGCATTGGCAGACATGTTCTTTACTAGTAGCACCACCTGGCAAGCCCCTTGTGTGGCTTTGGTTCTGTTCATATTCATCACAAAGTACAGAATTATTGCCATCGGAATGGTTCCCAGTATGGTTCCACTCTAGAGCCACAGCCACATCCCTGGAAACTTCTAATCTGCTCTCCAAATTTTTAATATTGTAATTTCTAAGATGCTGTGTAAACAGAATCAATCATACAGTATGTAACTGAGATTTTATTTGCTTACCTAGAAGAATTCCTTTGAGACCTATCAGAGTTGCACTTATTAATAAGCTGCTCCCTTTTATAGCTGAGTAGCCTTCCATGCAGGGACGTGCCACACTTTGTTAAACCACTCATCAGTTGTAGGTTGTGTTTAGTTTTTGAGTTTTGTTAAAATACTGCTGTGAATATTTCTGTAGAGATTTTTGCACAGAAATAGATAGAGAATACATATTTGTGGATAAAACAGACACATATTCACCTAGCAGACCAAATAAAATTTCACAATAACTGCTTTGCCAGTAACAAGCACACAGCATTCAAATAAATCTTTTGATGAAAAGAATTCCATATTGCTTTCTTCTGTCTCAATATTTTTGTTAGCTTTAAAATGATGTGTTAGGGTGGTAATTACACAAAACATGAAGAGTGTGTTCTGTGGAGTCAAACTTTCTGAATCACACATTTTCCACTTTTTATTGGTGTCATCTTTAGCAGGAAACAGCCTCTTTTATCCTCAGTATCTCTATGTGGAAATGCAGGTCATTTTAGTATGTATGTAATTTGATGGTTGTAAGGACTAGATATGAGAAATTATATAAAACATTTTGTAGTCTTCTTGGGGAATAAGCTTTAAAACAGCATTAGATATTTTACTTATTTTGATAGAAAACAGTTAATTTAGCCTTAATTTCACAGAATTAAATTAGCCTATATTTCTAAAATATCCAAAATCTGCAAAGTGTTATCATTATTTGTTTATTCATTGTCTCAGGAAAATAAGACAGTACGTGTAAGAGAGTGATTGCAAGTATTATTTTGCTTAATTTACAAATGAAAACTCAATTTTCTCAAATATTAAAGATTTATACACAAACATATAGGGGCTAGAGGTTGGGAGACCCAAAGCTGAATGAAAGTAATTTTCTTTACCCAGTTAAGTGTACAAATTGGTTATAACTTTTCCCCTACTGCTTTAATGGTATTGAGCAAAGAAACTTTTTGCATTAGGCAGGAAGAGAGAAAAGCCTTATTCTAAAAGAATATGACTAGTTACCTAGGATATATTTTGCTGTTTAATTATTTCCAAAGCAAGAAAATTAAAGATACCAAGGGAACATTTCATGCAAAGGTGGGCTCAATAAAGGACAGAAATGGTATGGACCTAACAGAAGCAGAAGATACTAAGAAGAGGTGGCAAGAATACACAGAAGAACTGTACAAAAAAAGATCTTCATGACCCAGATAACCACAATGGTGTGATCACTCACATAGAGCCAGACATCCTGGAATGTGAAGTCAAGTTGGCCTTAGGAAGCATCACTACAAACAAAGCTAGTGGCGGTGATGGAATTCCAGTTGAGCTAAAAGATGATGCTGTGAAAGTGCTGCATTCAATATGCCATCAAATTTGGAAAACTCAGCAGTGGCCACAGGACCGGAAGAGGTCAGTTTTTATTCCAAACCCAAAGAAAATCAATGCCAAAGAATGTTGAAACTACTGCACTATTGCACTCATCTCACATGCTTGCAAAGTAATGCTCAAAATTCTCAAAGTCAGGCCTTGACAGTATGTGAACCGTGAGCTTCCAGATGTTCAAGCTGGATTTAGAAAAGGCAGAGGAACCAGAGATCAAATTGCCAACATCCGCTGGATCATCAAAAAAGCAAGAAAGTTAGAGAAAAATATATACTTCTGCTTTACTGACGACACCAAAGCCTTTGACTGTGTGGATCACAACAAACTGTGGAAAATTCTTCAAGAGATGGGGATACCAGACCACTTTACATGCCTCCTGAGAAATCTGTATGCAGGTCAAGTAGCAACAATTAGAACTGGACATGGAGCAACAGACTGGTTCTAAATTGGAAAAGGAGTACGTCAAGGCTGTATATTGTCACCCTGCCTATTTAACTTATATGCAGAGTACATTATGTGAAATGCAGGCCTGGATGAAGCACAAGCTGGAATCAAGATTGCCGGGAGAAATATCAATAACCTCAGATATGCAAATGACACCTCCCTTATGGCAGAATGTGAAGAGGAACTAAAAAGCCTCTTGATGAAAGTGAAAGAGGAGAGTGGAAAAGTTGGCGTAAAGCTCAACATTCAGAAAACTAAGATCATGGCATCTGGTCCCATCACTTCATGGCAAATAGAAGGGGAAACAATGGAAACAGTGTCAGACTTTATTTTTGGGGGCTCCAAAATCACTGCAGATGGTGACTGCAGCCATGAAATTAAAAGACACTTGCTTCTTGGAAGAAAAGCTATGACCAACCTAGACAGCATATCAAAAAGCAGAGACATTATTTTGCCAGTAAAGATCCATCTAGTCAAGGCTATGGCTTTTCCAGTAGTCATGTATGGATGTGAGAGTTGGACTATAAAGAAAGCTGAGTGCACAAGAATTGATGCTTTTGAACTGTGGTGTTGGAGAAGACTCTTGAGAGTCCCTTGGACAGCAAGGAGATCCAACCAGTCCATCCTAAAGGAAATCAGTCCTGATTGGAAGGACTGATTCTGAAGCTGAAACTCCAATACTTTGGCCACCTAATGAGAAGAACTGACTCATTGGAAACGACCCTGATGCTGGGAAAGATTGAAGCCAGGAGGAGAAGGGGACGACAGAGGATGAGATGGTCGGATGGCATCATCAACTCAATGGACATGAGTTTGAGCAAGCTCTGGTAGTTGATGATGGACAGGGAAGGCTGGTGTGCTGCAGTTCATGGGGTCACAAAGAGTTGAACATGACTGAGAGACTGAACTGAACTGAACTGAAAAGTTAGGAGATATCTTAAAATAAGTACAGATAAATTTTCTCACCCAGTTTCATAGTGGAATTTTATAAAAAATATGATCAATTATGAATTGCAAAAGTTGAAATGCATTATAAGATACCTTTTAAATAATCTTACATGCACTGTTTTTAATTCTTTATTTTTATTCCTACATCTCACAGTGTCTCACCCTATGAAAATTTGACAGAACTGCAGCTGTTCTTTGAAGGAAATAGGAGCATGTATTGGCAGACAAAAAGAAGAAAAGCAGACAAAAGAATATGCAGCAAATCATAATACTGCATAATGAACATTTATGTAAGATTATATTGTTTTCATTATGCCATAGGGTGCAGAGACTGGGTGCAAGTTAAACACAATCAAAGGATAGTACTACATTCAGCTAATTTCTTGTTTCCCCAACAACCTCTTGCTCGATTTTGGGGTACTATTTATATCTGCTACTCTAGTAATGAATGTAGATTACACTAACTTTTCTGTTAGGTTTCATCATTTATTATGAGAAAGAGCTTCATACCTTTAGCCAACTAATAATCTGGAAAGCACTTTCCCTCAGTAAGAATATGGAGGGGTTAGTCTTCCTGTCAAAGCAGCCTTGCTATTATTAGTCTTCTAATTACTGTCTTTGTCACCAGGTAAAGAATTCCCTGACTGAATGGTGATTGACCGAGGCCTGTCATCAGGCTGATTGATTGTGGTTCAGACTTTCTGTTTTAGTCCAGAGAAACATATAGATAAATGATACAGATATATAGATAAATGTCTTTGAATATTCTCTTGATTCATGTTACTAATAGTTTTAGGATGTGTATATGTTTCTTTCTAATATTCTTTTTGATTTGTGGATTGAAACACATTGGAAAAATTAGCTTTATTATTATAATGAAGGCTCAGTCTTCCTCTAGGGACTCTCCATCTCTTGCAGTCCCTGAGAATCTAAGGGACTGAGAGTCTTCATAGGACCCTCTGGGAGATCAAACCAGTCAGTCCTAAAGGAAGTCTGTCCTAAAGGAAATCAACCCTGAATATTCACTGGAAGAACTGATGCTGAAGCTGAAGCTCCAATACTTTCGTCAACTGATGCTAACAGCTGATTCACTGGAAAACACCCTGATGCTGAGAAAGATTGAGGGCAGGAGGAGAAAGGGTCAACAGAGGATGAAATGGTTGGATGGCATCATCCACTCAATGTACATGAGTTTTGAACAAACTCCGGGAGTTAGTGAGTGATAGGGAAGCCTGGCGTGCTGCAGTCGATGGGGTCGCAAAGGGTCAGACACGACTCAGTGACTGAACAGCAACAACAAATCAAAATATATCTCAAGACAGTTACACTGAAAAAGTCCCTCAGAGGCCAGGCTCACCCTCTGTGCACCATGTTATTCCCATCAGGTCACTGATACATTAGGACCAAATGATGGTGAGAGATGGAATCTATATAGTGTACGTTACAAAAGCTTGTTTTTTCTTTGTAGATTGTATATATTTACATATATAAAATATAGAGCATATATATATATACATACATAAAACTTATAATTTCTTCTTTTTATGCCTCAATCATGGTTTTATAGTTTCACATAGGTATAAGTATATCACTTTGGAAATCATTCATTTCAATAGCCACAGTTGAGCTTTTCAAAGGCAAGTCCTACTATGATGGTTCATTATTAGACAATCTGGTACTCTCCCACAAATACACTTTATAAAATAAAATATCAAGGCTAGCTCATAAAAATATTTTTACCAGTATTTATTAAGTATACAAAAAATCAGGAAGATACCGTTCTGTGATTTTTGTTTCTGAAGGTACTTGTTTTGGAAGAAACTTCTTAAATGAGTTGAATGAAGTTTGATTTGAAAATACCCTTTTGCTTTACTTGAAAAACACTATGGCATTCTTCACTTGTCCAAGGTCCTCTGTACTGCTTTCATAATTAAGGCCATCAATCTTGAACATTTTTATTGCTGATTGTGGTACAGGACTGCTTGGCTAAGCCTTTGAAAAGTAAATGATTATGGAGTGGCAATTTCTGCTTTAACTTTGGTGTTTGGTTTCCACAGTCTGCTACCCATTACTGTGGATAAGAGACGTGAGAATAAAAAGTTTGGTGGTTACTGTGGGAACTTAGAAGGACACAGAGCAAGTGAAAACACAAACCAAAACTGATATCCCTAAGGTGCAGATAAGTAGACCTGTAAGAAATTATGCTCACATACTATATCTCTCATTTATTTACAGGACTGAGAACTAGCTGTTTCTCTAACTACGGCCATTTTATTAGGCTAAAAAATTACTTTTCTAAACAGAACAAAAAATATTTCTGCTTAGCTTTACTCTCCCAAGATAACTAAGCTCCTGACCACATTATCTCATTCTCACTGATAATCTCATTTCTTAATGTATAGTAAAAAATACAAGGAATACAATTTCTTTGTTTTTGCATCAAAATTACCTGTACCTCCAGCCAGCTTCCCTTTTCTTCTCTCAACGGTGATCCCCCCAAACTGTCCTTAATTCCGTCCCCTCTTCCATTCTCAGACGCAGTAATCTGCTCTCTCAACCTTTATTTTCATGGGCGCTACTCCAGTGCTTCTTTGATAAAAATTATACTATAAGACATGTACCAGTTTGGGAAGTCCCAGCTGAAGACAGATCTCTTCAGCTGCCCACTCTTTTTGCTGCTGAGAGCTGCTAACCCCTCTGATTATGTGGCCAACTCAGTTCAACTCATTTCTGATGCTAACAACCCATATATAGCAACAGATTCCAGTTTAAGGACTCAGTCTTACAGAAATGCCCCCAAACCCTTTCTTTCTCAGCTTCTATGGAGACTTCATAACATAGGCATGATTAATTCAACCATTGGCCATTGGTTATTGATTCAACCTGCAGCTCCTCCCTGCTTGCTGGCAGTGTCTGGTAGGGGTAGGGGGACTGAAGTTTCCAACTCTAATCACTAGGTTCATTCTTCTGGCAACCAGCTCCATCCTTGGGCGTGGGGGGGTCACAACTCTCCTCATTAACATAACAAAAGATAGCATTATCATTCACCTCACTTAGGAAATGCAAAGGAATTTAGGAGTTCTGTGTTGGAAAAGGGTATAAAGACCAAATATTTATTTTTATTTTATAAATCACAGTACCACACATACAAATATTATGTGCTGTAATGCAAATATGTTTGATTTTAGCAATAATGTTTTAAGTTCAAAACTAAATAAGAGATAAATACTAAGTGAATATATGTTTTTAACTTCTCTAATTTCTAATAAGCGAGAGAGTGACATCTTTCTAGTTCTGTCTCTGAACTGAAACTGAAATCTTGTAATTTTTAGTATTCCTTTGCACTACATTTTAATAGTTTCCTCTAGTAGTTTTTCACTCACACTCCATAATAATTGAGAAGAATGAACTGAAAAATGTTAAGTCATAAAGGTTGAAATTAAATGATTTTCTTTAATCATCCACTTTTTGGGAAAGTGGATCAGACCATCAATTTCATTTCTGGAAAGCTGTTTAAGCACAGAAGGATGACAGCAATAGAATGAGTTTCCTTAAGTCTGTTTTACTGGTGTGAATTAATAAAATCATAATTTTTTTTCTTGTGTGAAAATATTCAACAATTTAAATGAGCCATGATTTCAATCACAAAAGTGTTCACCTGTGAACTGACTTGGAAATTTTTTCTTGAATGGCACAAATAGGTTCATTTTATTCATCAACTGCAAAATGAAAGAAAGAAACAAAACAGCCCTGATTACCCCAAGACTTAGACATTGAAAAGCAGTCCACTGTAATATATCCGATCAGTGAAAGAATCACTGAAATTTTTTTGGTTCTAACTCAAGATCATATTCCTGCTTTCAGTAATTACTGTATTGATACTGGGGTTCTGACATTTTTGCCTTTTATTTTTTTCTCATTGTGTTTCAGTATAAAGCTATTCCTGGTGAACGATGCTCTAAATAGCAGATATTCTGTATCCTTACAAATGTTGTCTAACACTATTTCATAAGAAGTCTGATGTTATTGTTGGCATTTTGACTGGAATTTTCTCTCAAAATCATTTAGCAGATGTATATATAAAAGCTATGAATTTGAAGGTAGTTGCCTTTTATTTTGCTGTTTTCATAGTCCTAATGTTTATTGCAACTAATTCCTATTTTAAATATCTTGCCATGTAATAAAGGGAATCTTCTAAAACCTCCCAAATAACTGTATTTAGATGAAAACCCAAACTCCTTACAATGACCTTCAAAACCCTAAATGATTTAGACCTTCCTACTGATGTCATCTTTTGCCTTATATGCTCTTTTCTTGGTGTTCCAGTAACTCTTTCTTTTCTATCCCTGGATATATCAAGCTCATTCTCAAATAAGTAATGTTACACAAGCAAGATGTTGATCCTTTTGGGAACATAATGTTTCACTATATTAATGTGGATAGTACTTTCTAGCATTAAATGTGTAACCTAAATATCACTATCCTGGGAGACATTTTCTGCCCAAATCAGAAATCACCTATCTCTATTTTTGGTTACCAAATGAAATGTAACTGCATGAGGACAGAGTCCTTTTTTCACCATTCATAATTGCATTTCTAGTGTCTAGACTGAGTCCCAGTCCCAACACTTGGCAGGTTATCAGTAAGTATTCTTGAATAAATGAATATTATATCTCTTTCCAATTTGTTTAAAATAGTAAAGGTTTCAAAAGTAAGACTAAGGGAAATTATAATGCTTGTTTTAATAGAGCAACTTTATCAATGGACATCATGTTGGCTGTTGATTTGGAAATCACGCATTTTTTTTAAGTTTTCTAAAACTATCCTTGTATTTCTTGTGAACTAAACACTTCAATCTGTTATAGATAAGTGTCCATTGATTCAAAGGCGACCTTCTAGGTGGTTTTCAGAAATCACTGGTCAAATAGCAACATTGAACATTAATCCTGTCACACTAAGAAAGTGCAAGTTTTCAAAAATTTATGGATATTATTTCTGTAAGAAAATGTTCTAAATTTCAATCATTTAATTATCAGCAACTATTAGAACACCCATCATTCATATATCTTCTTTTTTTCCCCCTTTGATAATGACCACCAGTTGTCAAGGAGAAGCAGAAAATTTACCAAAACAAAATCATATCTTCAGTGCATCACATAGAGTTGCCTTTTTTAGAATCTGATGTACCTTAGGATACTATTTCACTGGTAATGTGTGATGTCAAATTTAAAAATAATTAAAGTTTAGTTACATCATTGCCAGAGATTAGATATCTTAAAGGGAGTACACAAATATAAGGGTTAAGGACATCAGACCAGAGATAGAGAAGAGAAACTGAAGGAAATCGTAGGCATCTTTATATAGATGCCTCACCCTCCAGGCAACCTTCTCCTACTTAGTTGACTTAGTTAATCATTATTGTTGGAGGAACTCCAGAAGTACTGCCCCCATCTGTCAAAAGCCTCCCAGATTGTGGAAGAAAGTGGAAGTAACATTACTATTGATTAAGGCAGGGCTACAAAGGAGACAGATATAAAGAGCAGATTTTTGAACTCAGTGGGAGAAGGTGAGGGTGGGATGATTTGCGAGAATAGCATTGAAACATGTACATTACTGTATGTAAAAGAGATGACCAGTGCAAGTTTGACTCATGAAGCAGGATACCCAAAATCAGTGCTCTGGGACAACCCAGAGCGATGGGTGAGGAGGGAGGCGGGAGGAGGGTTCAGGATGAGCGGGAACACACGTATACCTGTGGCTGATTCATGTTGATGCATGGCAAAAACCATGACAATATTGTAAAGTAATTATTCTCTGATTAAAATTAATTAGAGAATAAAAAATATAGAAAGGAGAGAGTATATAGAATATATAAACTATAGAAATAGTTTATTTTCACAAAATATCATCCTGAATATCACTATATTTAGGTTCTGAGAGTTAAATCTATTAGGCTTACTTCTCATAACCTTACTCCCATTGCTGCTCAAGTGACACCTGAGGTTTAAGTATTTTGTATAATTGCCAGCAATTCTGTTGAGAATCATTTAGAGCAAACATGTTCACTCCTTCCATTAAAGTTTACACCACCGTGAGCCTGATGTCCTATTGATCGGTTTTTACAGTGATTGCCAAAAATCTTTCTGCTAGAGCAATTTCCTGTAATTGCACTTGTACAAAAAGCCAGTGACATTTGGGGCTAAGGATGAGAATTAAATAGATAAAACATTTTTGAGGCTCTAAGTACTCCTGGCGATTTGATTATTAGCTGGTAACATTAATGCAAGACACTGTTTCTTGGTTTACAAAAAATTTCTATTATAAGCTAGTCTATAAAAGCAGATAGGCTGTTATTACTATTATTATTATTACTATTATTATTATTAAGACTATTTTGAATAAAAATCAAAGTTGATCTACTTTTACCTCCCTGTGCTCGTGACAGTGCTCCCACTGTTGACTCAATAAGCAAGATTTTGTAGATATACTTTCTAGTGAAGAATGATATAGTTGAAAATGAATATGCTTCCTAATACTGAGTTCTAAAAGGGACTCTTGGAATGCATAAAAGAAAAGCTCTACCTAAAGAGGGGCTTCAACTTCAAGATCTAATTTTATTAAATATGTTTTTCCATCCCATGGGCTGAGAATTTTGAAAATTTTGCCCCCAAAATTTCAGAACACAGAAAAAAGGGATAGTGTAGAATGATGTATGGAAAGAAACCCCTTCCTCAAAGAGGATTAAATCTAATCCTGCTGAAGAGAAATGGATAGGGCTTAACCTGAACTTCAATGTGTGTGTAAAATTTGTAGCTCCTGAATCTAGAAAGAAAATGGAAAAAAAAAAAAGAACCTCCATTTATGTTTCTGGAGTAGGAAATGGCAACCCATTCCAGTATTCTTGCCTGGAAAATTCCATGGACAGAGGAGCCTGACTGACTACAATCCATGAGTTCACAGAGAGTCAAACATAACTAAGCCTGTGTTTGTTTATGTTTGGGAATCTCAGAGTAGAGGAATTATCAACTCGTTTCTAAACACAATCTCCAGAAAGATTGCCAGTGTCCTAGGGAGATCCATGTTCCTCAGAACTTCAGTCACTGAGCTGAGAGTCTAAATAATGGGCCTGAGAGCCTCTTCAAATTTTCTGAACATCAGTAGGAATTAAACCTATCTGCACATATGCTCATAGACCTGGATAAGCTTTGGAGACAAGACAAGATAAGGAGAAAATCAAGTGAATGCTTTGGATATGAGGCCTGAGAATATAAAGACATGTGCATATTTCAGTGTGGATGCAGTCTGAGAAGTGAGTTGATTATCTACTGTGTTTGGCAAAATTATACCTTAAAAGAACATGAAGTATTTCTTGTGCCCAAAATCCTGCAACTTGGGAAGGGCTGGGAGGGCAGCCCTTCTCACCTGCAGACGTGGCTCAGATGTGTGTGGCTCAGGAGCCCTGTCCACGAGGCTCACACACGACGCCGGTGGTTGACTTCCGGCTCAGCCGGAGGCACCAGCTGTAGGATTCATGTCCTTTCCTCCTGCGACTTTGCGCAGAGCTGTGTGGGCCTGCGCTTCCTCCAGTGGGAAGGTAGCCGGGGTCCACGGATGAACATTCCAGGCCTGGGTGAAAGCTAAAAGTCTTCCTATCATTTACGCTCAGAAGTCCCTTATATATCACTCTCCACCATTCTATTGGCCAAACCAGGTTCAAGGTGAGTTCCAACACTCAGTGAGAAAAGTAGTAAAAAAAATATTCATGACAATTTTTGATCTACTATAGTTTTACTGTCTGGCCACAAATTCTGTTATTTTCACATGTAACATATAGTCATCGTCTCAATAGGATGAAAAAGACTCATCCTATTGTTTTATTGGTGTAAAGTACAAGATCTTGTTATGTAAATAAACCAAGTCCACATGAAGCTGAGCTGCACAGTTACTGTTCTTAAAGTTCTGTTCCCATTGATAAACCTACTACATTAAGTCAAGAAGTTTGACTTAGAAGCTTCTAATCTGTAAGCCTTCAACTGAATAATGTATACTTCTCTGCAAAGTCTAAGTTCAATTTGGTACAGTTTAGAAAAAAAAATATTTTTGTCTCATCAAACTCTACAGAATTAAATATTTCTTTCAGGTTTTAATTGTGTATTATTCATTTAATTTTACTTTTTCCTACTATTTCCATATAAAAATAAAGGCTTCATCTTTAAATATGATGCAGGTTATCATAGAGGTAAGTGTGTATGTGTGTGTGTGTGTGTGAGCAGTTTTGCTCCTCTTAAGGGTCATACTTTGAATATCTATTAATGTATGTCAAACGGCTAATTACAAAACTTCTCTTAGCTCAACTTAGAAAGCTTTTTCATCATAAATATCCAAATCCCATTAACAAGGGCAGATTTTGACATCACAAGTCTGATCTAGTCTTCCTGGCGTTTTGTTGTGACTTTTTAAAAGCATGCCATCTGCATTCTTGTATCCTCATAGAAGTAAGCTTCTAGGACTCCTTGAACACATTTTTAAATCATGATTTTTGCCACTGACTTTTCCTTCCACACACCTGTCTTTAGGCCTTTAATTTTCTTGTTCTTCACACGGATTAAAATTGTTCACCCAGCTGGCCACACTGATTTTGTATGTGCATCTGTTTGAACCAAAGCTTTCATTAATTAAGAGATTTCTACCAATTAGGTACATTCATATTTAGACTATCACTGTGTACTGACTTCAGTTTGGAAGGCTTAGATGAATGTATGCCAATTAAACCTGAGGCTTACCTGTCTTTGTTCAGATTTGACTTAGCAATTAAGTTCTTCCAAGGAAACTATTCACAGTTGACACTTACAAAAAGATAAGATCTTATATTCTAGGATTATTATACAAACTTTACAATTTTATCACTTAAGAATAAATTTTAAAATGTTTAGCTAAGTAGCAGTACAATTCTTGGTAGAGTAACATCATTCAAAACTAAAATTTCGTTTCCAAATTCAGGTATCTTAAAACTCTGAATAATAAGCAATTCTATTGGGTGTCACAGCTACTGTTTCAAAGACACCATAAGGCAGATGTATTCATTTTTAAATTAATGCCTAATGGATGCTGTTTAAATGAATGTGGAAGGGAATAGAAAAATTCTCTCTTTTTTTAAATTTATAGAGGTTCCTTGTGTTACCTGTGCATTTCACAGTGACTCCATAGTTAATTCAAAATTGAGTCAACCACAGTATTCATGACAGTGTCTGTCTTGGCTACGTGCAGGAATGCTGCTCTTCAAGAAACACTTACTCCCTAACTCCCTGTAACAAGATGTAGACCCCATATCTATTGTCTTGTATTTTAAATATTTATGAAGATTGTTGCTTGGTTACTGTATTTTCTTAGCATGGTCATTAGCTTATTAGATAGTTAGCCTGGAAAGCCCAGTTTGTAAGAAAGCTAAACTGTAACAGGATAAGGACAAAATGAAATACATGCCAAACTTTTAAGATAGCAGATAACACATTTAGGAACATAATTCAGGTGACATGAAAAGTGGATGATGCAAATTGAATTATTTTATTTAAAGAATCCTCTATGCTTCATCTTGGGCTTCTTGGTGAAGATCCTAAAGTTCAGTTCAGTTCAGTTTCTCAGTCATGTCCGACTCTTTGCGACCCCATGAATTGCAGCACGCCAGGCCTCCCTGTCCATCACCAACTCTCAGAGTTTACTCAAACTTATGCCCATCGAGTTGGTGATGCCATCCAGCCATCTCATCCTCTGTTGTCCCCTTCTCCTCCTGCCCCCAATCCCTCCCAGCATCAGGGTCTTTTCCAATGAGTCAGCTCTTCGCATGAGGTGGCCAAAGTCTTGGAGTTTCAGCTTCAGCATCAGTCCTTCCAATGAACACCCAGGACTGATCTCCTTTAGGATGGACTGGTTGGATCTCCTTGCAGTCCAAGGGACTCTCAAGAGTCTTCTCCAACACCACAGTTCAAAAGCATCAATTCTTCAGCGCTCAGCTTTCTTCACAGTCCAACTCTCACATCCATACATGACCACTGGAAAAACCACAGCCTTGACCAGACAGACATTTGATGGCAAAGTAATGTCTCTGCTTTTTAATATGCTGTCTAGGTTGGTCATCACTTTCCCTCCAAGGAGTAAGCGTCTTTTAATTTCATGGCTGCAGTCACCATCTGCAGTGATTTTGGAGCCCCCCAAAATAAAGTCTGACACTGTTTCCACTGTCTCCCCATCTATTTCGCATGAAGTGATGGGACCAGATGCCATGATCTTAGTTTTCTGAATGTGAAGCTTTAAGCCAGCTTTTTCACTCTCCTCTTTCACTTTCATCAAGAGGCTTTTTAGTTCCTCTTCACTTTCTGCCGTAAGTGTGGTGTCATCTGCATACCTGAGGTTATTGATATTTCTCCCAGCAATCTTGATTCCAGCTTGTGCTTCTTCCAGCCCAGTGTTTCTCATGATGTATTCTGCATAGAAGTTAAATAAGCAGGGTGACAATATACAGCCTTGACGTACTTCTTTTCCTATTTGGAACCAGCCTGTTGTTCCATGTCCAGTTCTAACTGTTGCTTCCTGACGTTAGGTGATGGGAAAGAAAGAAAACAAGACTGTTTTCCTCTCATAGTGTGCCGTGAACTTCTGCTATCACATCCTTCTATAATTTTTGTTAAACCTGGCAGCCTGTGAGAAAGAAGTCTATATCAGAAATATGCACTCATTCTGTATAAAGACTCTGAGAGATCATTTCTGTGCTCAGTAATTCTCAAATTTTCCCTTATATATTGCATAAAAACTTAGCCCAAAATTAAAAAATAGAGCAATATATTATTTAATAATTAATTATTTAATTGAATTATTTATCTTGTTATGGTCTAAGATTCATTCTTTTAATACAGAAAAAAATTGTATGCATTGTTTGCTTATAAAGCGTCACTTGAAAGTTTTTTTTTTTCTTTCAATTTTCAGTTAGGTAATTTTCTTTGAATTTATATAATTTTATTTGTCTCGAAGCCTAGGAATTCACAATAATACACGTGTTCTTAAATTGGCAGCCTGCAGTTTAATTATATCAATATAATAAACCATTCCCCAAGGTGTCTTTTTGTTTATATTTGTTCTAAAGTATGCATGAGCTCTCAAAGTTAATATTTGGATTAAACTTAACTGATAATTAAATGATCAGAATCAGTAATAATACATGCAATAACATAAACCACTTTGTTCCCTAACTGCAAAGAGATTATGAGACCAATTCAAGCTGCATGGATTTTATGAACTATTCAGTATTTTCATCAAGGCATTATAGCTTCCTTTATAACAAACACATTGTTAACTGATTGGAAAAGCATTATGAAGTCAGGATTTTATATGTGTGTTATAAAAAGTTGGAATTTATAATCATCAGTAATGAAGAGTTATAATACCTATCTCCTAAGAATTAGTTGGCCTCCTAAGTAAATGATTGCAGAAAGTGTCATTTTTCAAACATTAAATTATATGACCACATCTAACATTTATTCTTAGGTACATCTGAGAGTCAGGGAATTTTCATTTAATCCTCTATTTGGAGAGTTACTTCAAAAAGCACAGAATGTGATAATATAAGACTTTTTCACTTATATCATTGAACTAGGTAGTGGAAAAAATGAGTTTTTGAAATGCAAAATAATTTTGAAAAAGCTGTTATACAAAATGAGAACATAAACTTAACATTTTAAAGTAAGACCTACAAGGTTAGACATAAAGTAGTTGAAGCCACATACATTTTTTAGAAGTCTTGGATAAAGGACATTAAAATTTACCAAGAGCCAATAATAGGCCAAGTACTGTGCAAAGAGATACCACCTCTATGATCTGGTTTAATTCATATAAACACCCTGCAAATTAGGCAAAATATTCCACTATTGCAGGAAATGAGGCTTAGAAGTTCACATAATTTGTCTAGACCCAACAACAGAATAGCAGTAAGCCCAGATATTAACACAGGTGTGTCTGTTTCCAACATTGATAATCCTTTCATTATACAGAAGCCATTGGTCAGGTGTATAGCTCTAGAGCCAGACTGTCTGAATCCCAGTCTTTCATCTGCTTTCTATCAGCCCTGTAAGCAAGGTGAACTACTTAACACCCACTGCCTTGGCTTCCACATCTTCTGTTTGGCTATAACATGAATATTCAATGATACATCTGGTGGTCTAGCAGGTTAAGACTCACACTTTCTATGTGGAGAGCCCTGGTTTAATCCCTAGTCAGGGAACCTAATATCCTGCAAGCTGCACCGTGTAGCTAAAAATGCATGTATAATATATATGCAGCAATGTGTTATCTATGTGACCTGCTGTGGGGTTGTCACTCAGATTAATGTGACAAAGCAGAGAGATTCTAGAAGCAGTAGAATGCTCAGAAAAATAACCTTGCTTTCTGACAAGTTAACCTACCACAGTTCCATGGATGCTGGCAAAAAAACAAGAGATTCCTGTGCCAGAAATAAACTATACTAATCTGTCACAGCATAACAAGCAGCAGGAGCATCAAAATATTTGTACTCAATTCCCCCAACCCATGTGGCAATGTGATACATCTAGCTGGATGCTGCATAGACAGAGGGCAGTATCACAGCTGATGAACCAGAAGCTTAAGGGATTGGCTCAGAGGGTAAAGCGTCTGCCTACAATGCAGGAGACCTGGGTTCGATCCCTGGGTTGGGAAGATCCCCTGGAGAAAGAAATGGCAACCCACTCCAGTACTCCTGCCTGAAAAATCCCATGGACGGAGAAGCCTGGTAGGCTACAGTCCATGGGGTCGCGAAGAGTCGGACACGACTGAGCGACTTCACTTCCATTTTTTCTATATTGTGCAGCAAGCCTTTTTATTATTGCTGTTGTGGTTTAATCACTTCGGTCATGTCCAACTGTCTGCGACCCCAGGGACTGTAGCCCGCCAAGCTCCTCTGTCCGTGGGATTTCCCAGGCAAGAATACTGGAGAGGGTTACCATTTCCTTCTCCAGGGGATCTATCTATCTTCCCCAGGGATTAAACCCATGTCTCCTGCATTGCAGGCAGATTCTTTACCACTGGGCCACCTGGGAAGCCTGTAGCAAGCCTTAAAAGAATACCTTCTTTTTGTTGCCGGGAAGCAACCACATACAAGCAGGAACCCTGTTCCCTTTTTGCATGATTACCTTATTTTTGAAATGTCCAGAAGTATAAAATGATACTCTTCTGGATGAAAATAATGATGCAGTCCTGGTTATTTGGTTTCAGTTAGCAAGGTTTGTCTGGAGAAGGAAATGACAAACCATTCCAGTGTTCTTGCCTGGGAAGTCCCATGGACAGAGGAGCCTCGTGGGCTACAGTCCGTGGAGTCGCAAGAGTCGGACATGATTTAGAGTCTAAACCATCACCACCAAGCAAGATTTGTAGGCATACTAGAGGCCTGTTGTGGAGTGTTCTGACGTCAGGGTAAAACATATCAACTTGTAAACCTTGACACTGAGCCTTCACACTTTGCTTGGTACCTGCCTGTGAATTATATCCACGACAAAATTTGGTTTGAATGCTCTGAATCACTCTGTGTCTCTGAAAAAGCTGCCAACAATTAGAGTGGTAGAGAATCGGTTTTTCCCTTAGAGAAACACAGAGCTTGCCCATACTTCTAACCTACAGAACCGAAGAATAACTGTGCTCTTTTAAGTCTCTAAGGTTGTTGAAGTTGTTATGATAGAAAAAAAACCCTACAAAAGATACACAAAGCAGGTCAGGACCAAATGTGCAGTTTGCAGGCACTACCAGCCTAAGGCTGCTGAAATGTTGCTCTTCTGGGGACACGTGAGTAAGAAATACCTGCATGGGAGGTATAACACAGGGTATTAGTGTCATTTGTTATGTAGTATTTTTATGATAGTCTGACATTGATTGTTGCAAAGACAAACTATTATTATTTTCCTGCTAATAAAGAAGAAACCAAGGTAAAAGAGGTTAATCAACTAGATCAGTGTTGCAGTTAGAATGCAGCAAAACGTGGACTAGGAGCTTGGTTGCTTTCCCTGACACCTAGGTTTATGGATGCCGCTCACAATGCCACACTGCCTCCCACCTCTCTATACACACTTTCCCCTTTGGAGGATTAATATGGTAACATGAAGAAAAGTGATACTCTTCATGAGATTTTTTTTTAAAGAAAAATTGATTGGACTTTGCAACAAATGGAAATGATTAAGTGAATGGGAGAAGAGGAAGGGATGAGTACATGATTATGAAATACAGAGCTCTTTGTAGAGTTGAATAAGTGAGATAAAATTACATTTCTGGAAAGATGGACTTTTAAATTATAATGGATATGATTCTGCATGGGACCCATTCATATAGTGAGTCATAAAGAGACAAAAACACTGTCTCATTGGTTTTAGACATAAAAGAAGGTAAACTTTCTGCAGATAAAAATGAAAGCAATTCCTTAGTATTCCTATATTGCTTTTAGCATGCTTATGGTGGAAATGAATACTTTTGAGCAGTAATTACCATTTTCACTTACACAAACACAGAATGCCTATAATATACATTCATAATGTTGTTATCACAATCTTAGACTTTCACTTTATCTCACTAGTGCCATAGTCGTCTTAATTATTGAAGTTGCTAAGTCGTGTCTGACTCTTTGTGACCCCATGGACTGTGGCCTGCCAGGCTCCTCTGTCCATGGGATTCTCCAGGCAAGAATACTGGAGTGGGTTGCCATTTCCTTCTCCAGGGGATCTTCCCGACCCAGGGTTCGAACCTGGGTCTCCCACATTGCAGGCAGACTCTTTACTGTTTGAGCACCAAGGAAGCCCTATTGTCTTCTTAGTTGTTTTATATCCATTTCTTCTGTCACCTACTGAAAGTTATGCTTTAAAATGAGGATAACTCATTTTGGATAACTCATTTGGAGGATAACTCATTTGGAGGATAACTCATTACTGGATAAACTCAGTAACCTGTGGTGTTTACACATTTTCCATAGAATACAAGTGTGTCTTTTGTGTAGCTTTCGTATCCCACTATTACCTAATATAAATAATCTATTTTTAACATTTATAACGTTGTTCCAAAAATTCTTCACTCACTTACTGACTTATTTTCTGAACTTTTTCTATACCCATTCCCACACCATTGCTGTATTCTAAAATTTAAAATCTATATTTTATTAGCTAGACTATTAAAATACCTCTAGTTTGATGTCAACTGAAATACTTTCTCCTTTATAAAGTTTTCTTCAATTACCTGAATAATACAAAGCTACCTTGAGTACAGTGATAACAATATTCTGGACTACTCAATTAGGGCATTCTTTCTTCTTGATTATAATTCTGTCTTGTCATAATATATGCTTTGGAAATTTCCTTAGTAAAGATCCAAATCTTAATTTTTTTTGTATCTCTTACACTAACTATAGCCAAATTCTGTACATATAGTAAGCTCTCAATATTTGCTTAATGTAATTGTATTGGTAATTAGTGATTTTTTTATACATAGAAATATGGTATATTTATGACAGAGGCTGCCCAACTGAATAAGTGTGATTGAATGTACTTGAAATTATAGAAAATATATTTTGAAACTGTCTCCAAAGTGGCTACTAAATGTTAATGATTAGCACCCGTTTTAATGAACAGATGGTGAGGAACAATCATTGGAGCCAGAGGGAAGGAGTTTAGTGAAGATGTTTTGAAAAGATGGCAGATAGTCTCACAAAGTAATAAGATTTTTTTTTTCCATTTTAGAAAAGCCTACTTTACAGTCTAGTTTCTTATTAGGCTTTCCAAGATGCCACATTTGAATGATGCTGCAATGCAGCCCTGTATAGATTACTGGCTTGACAGTTACCAGAGACAAGTTGCGGGAGCCACTGTATGAAATGGGATGTCCTCTAGGTTCAGAGCAGCGTTCCAGAACTGAATTTTAGGTTTAGTGCACTTTTATATGAACGAGTTGAATAAATAAGTCATTTAAATGCAGATGTTACCATTTTCTGTGCTGTTGGGGATTGGTGAAAAGTTACAATCTGTCTGGGGAAAGATCTTTGTGGCTTCTGGATAACTTTATTTCAGGGAAAGGACTTTATAAAAAAGGAACATTGTAACAGCTGCATTTCTTTGGGGTGAGAAAAACAAGAACAAAAGGATATGTAACTCAAACATAAATGTTGAGTCTCTTCAGAAAGTATATATAAAAACTGATATTTAGAAATGTATGCATTTCATGATAGCATAATGATTTGTCTTTTAACTTTAGAAAAAGTGACAATGTTTAGCATTAATACCAGAATTAAATAATTTTTGCTAGGTTTCATAGTGTAACTATAAAAAAGAAAAAAAAATTGACAAGCAGGATTTTGTTTTAATAGTAGATACCTTTAGAAAATTTTTATGTAATGTAAAAACTGACCTGAAACTGAAGAGAAATAAACATTCCTCTTTTATATATAGTATGCAGTCAAAATGTCAAATGGATAACTATGGTACTAATGTTTCTATTAAGCTCTATTTTCAAAGGAATAGGAAAGAGTTTAAAAAGTTTAGAATTAAGCTTCATGTCAAAGAAATTGATGTAATTCATAATTTTGAGGCCATGATAGTTATACAGAATCATAAGGCACCACTGGTTATAGAGATGCTAGATGTTACATTTTGAAGATAAGTATTAACTTCTTGATATTCACAATAATTTGTTATTTTGCTATAGAGAAATTTTTAACAGGAAGATATATTTACTTGTCCTGAATAATGTCCTAGTAGACTTTTAAATGCCCTACCCTGGTGGCCCAGTCAGTAAAGAATCCTCCTGCAATGCAGAGGAGCCTGGTTTGATCATTGGGTTGGGAAGATCCCCTGGAGGAGGATTTGGCAACCCACTCCAGTATTCTTGCCTGGAGAATCCCGTGGACAGAGGAGACTGGGGGCTACAGTCCATGGGGTCGCAAAGAATCATGGACTTTTAATTAATAGATATTAAAAGAATTGGGCTTTCCTGGTAGCTCAGTTGGTATGAATCCGCTTGCAATGCAGAAGACCCCAGTTTGATTCCTGGGTCTGGAAGATCCCCTGGAGAAGGGAATGGCTACCCACTCCAGTGTACATGGGCTTCCATGGTAGCTCAGCTGGTAAAGAATCCACCTGCAATGCAGGAGACCTGGGTTCGATCCCTGGGATGCAAGGTCCCCTGAAAGAACATATGGCAACCCACTCCAATACTCTTGCCTGGAGAATCCACATGGGCAAAGGAACTGGGCAGGCTACAGTTCATGTGTCACAAAGAGTCAGACATGACTGAGCAACTAAACACACACAAAAGAATCAGGAAAATAATGACATTTGACAAAAGAACACATGGTGGATATCTTGAGTTGAAATGAAAATAATGAGATTGATGGTGAACAAAGTACTGGTCAGGATCCCTTTAAAGGTAAAGAGAGCTAAAACCAGTGATGTAAGACAAATTCTCTCCTGCATGAAGGAACAAAGTGGTAAAATATTTTAAGAACAATACCAAATGTGTAAACATTAAACTATTATCACAATGAAGATATAACCAATATAATACATTATACACATGAATATACAATGTTGAAATTTATAAAGTAAAAATGTTTATAAAGTAAAAATGAAACACAAGAAAATATCAGCAGTAATATGATAGCTCTGTTTGTTTTGAACCCATTTCTTACAAATAAATGCAATAAGTAAAATAGGATAGAGGACCGGTTGATAAAACAAGTTTTCTGATATACACTATAGTACTAAGAAGTATGCTAAAAGTTGAGAACAATAGAAATGCTGTAGTCTACTGGGAGAAATATCAATAATCTCAGATATTCAGATGACACCACCCTTATGGCAGAAACTGAAGAAGAACCAAAGAGCCTCTTGATGAAACTGAAAGATGAGAGTGAAAAAGTTGGCTTAAAGCTCAACATTCAGAAAACTAAGATCTTGGCATCCAGTCCCATCACTTCATGGCAAATAGATGGGGAAACAGTGGAAACAGTGGCTGACTTTATTCTTCTGGGCTACAAAATCACTGCAGATGGTGACTGCAGCCATGAAATAAAAAGACAATTTTTTTTTATTAAGAAGAATAGTTAAGTTTTATTAGGAAGAAATAGTTAAGACCAACCTAGACAGCATATTAAAAAGCAGAACATTACTTTGCCAACAAAGGTCTGTCTAGTCAAGGCTATGGTTTTTCCAGTGGTCATATATGGATGTGAGAGCTGGACTATAAAATGAAAGCTGAGCACTGGAGAATTGATGCTTTTGAACTGTGGTGTCTGATAAGACTCTTGAGAGTCCCTTGGACTGCAAGGAGATCCAACCAGTCCAACCTAAAGGAGATCAGTCCTGAATGTTCATTGGAGGCACTGATGTTGAAGCTGAAACTCTAATACTTTGGCCACCTGATGTGAAGAAATGACTCATTTGAAAACACCCTGATGCTGGGAAATACAGAAGGTGGGAGAAGGGGATGACAGAGGATGAGATGGTTGGATGGCATCACCAACTCCATGGACATGAGTTTGAGTCAACTCCAGGAGTTGATGATGGACTGGGAGGCCTGGCATGCTGCAGTCCATGGGATTGCAAAGAGTCGGACATGACTGATGATTGAACTGAACTGAACTGAATGTAGCTCAACATTAACGGATCTAAATACATAAACCACCACTAAACAGCTGCAAAATTGTTACATCATTGTTCTCAAATTAAAATTCACAATGATATACCACTATCTAATCACTCCCAAAGAAAGGCAATGCCAAAGAATGCTCAAACTACCGCACAATTGCACTCATCTCACATGCTAGTAAAGTAATGCTCAAAATTCTCCAAGCCAGGCTTCAGCAATACATGAACCGTGAACTTCCAGATGTCCAAGCTGGTTTTAGAAAAGGCAGAGGAACCAGAGATCAAATTGCCAACATCCACTGGATCATCGAAAAAGCGAGAGAGTTCCAAAAATAATCTATTTCTGCTTTATAGAATATGTCATAGCCTTTGACTGTGTGGATCACAATAAACTGTGGAAAATTCTTCAAGAAATGGGGATACCAGACCACCTGACCTGCCTCTTGAGAAACCTATATGCAGGTTCAGGAAACAACAGTTAGAACTGGACATGGAACAGCAGACTGGTTCCAAATAGGAAAAGGAGTACGTCAAGGCTGTATATTGTCACCCTGCTTATTTAACTTATATGCAGAAACGCTGCATATAAGAAACACATCATGAGAAACACTGATATGGAGGGAGCACAAGCTGGAGTCAAGATTGCTGGGAGAAATATCAATAACCTCAGATATGCAGGTGACACCACCCTTATGACAGAAAGTGAAGAAGAACTAAAGAGCCTCTTGATGTAACTGAAAGAGGAGAGTGAAAAAGTTGGCTTAAAGCTCAACATTCAGAAAACTAAGATCTTGGCATCTGGTCCCATCACTTCATGGCAAATGGATTTAGAAACAGTGGAAACAGTGGCTGGCTTTATTTTTCTGGGCTCCAAAATCACTGCAGATGGTGATTGCAGCCATGAAATTAAAAGACGCTTGCTCCTAGGGAGGAAAGTTATGACCAACCTAGATAGCATATTAAAAAGCAGAGACATTACTTTGCCAACAAAGGTCTGTCTAGTCAAGGCTATGGTTTTTCCAGTGGTCATGCATGGATGTGAGAGTTGGACTATAAAGAAAGCTGAGTACCGAAGAATTGATGCTTTTGAACTGTGGTGTTGGAGAAGACTCTTGAGAGTCCCTTGGACTGCAAGGAGATCCAACCAACCCATCGTAAAGGAGATCAGTCCTGGGTATTCATTAGAAGGACTGATGCTGAAGCTGAAACTCCAATACTTTGGCCACCTGATGCAGAGACCTGACTCATTTGAAAAAACCCTGATGCTGGGAAAGATTGAGGGCAGGAGGAGAAGGGCACAACAGAGGATGAGATGGCTGGATGGCATCACTGATACGATAGACATGGGTTTGGGTGGGCTCTGGGAGTTGGTGATGGACAGGGAGGCCTGGTGTGCTGTGCTTCATGGGGTCACAAAGAGTCACACACAACTGAGCGACTGAACTGAACTCATCTAATGACTTAACTTACAGGGACTAGTACTGTAGTCCTTAGTGTTTTCAAGGAGACCAAAAAACTGAAGCTCTCATATATTAATAGGGATATAAAATGGAAAAATTACTTTTAGTATATACTTTATATGAAGCAGCAATTCTATATTTAGAAGTTAAAACAAGAAAAAATGAAAGCATATGTCATGTAAAGAGTTGTACAGAATTTTTGTTAACAGCTGTTACAGGTTGAAATGTGTCCCTTGAAAAATATGTTGATGTTCTAAACCTTGGGAACCTGTGGATGTGACTCATTTAGAAATAGGGTCTTAGCAAATGAGATCAAGTTCATTAAAATGAGGTCATTAGGGTGTGTCTAATCGAATATGACTGGTGTCTTTATAATAAGAGAAAAATATCATGTGAAGACACAGCTGCACAGTGAGAACCATGTGAGGACAGAGAGATTGGAATGAGATATCTGCAGGTCAGGGGATGCCCACGGATACCAGAAACTAGGAGTGTCAAAAACAGATTCTCCCAGAGGCAGCAGAGCGAGCGTGGTCCCACCAACACCTTGATTTTAGACTTACAGACTCTGAATTCTGTGATTTTGAGCCAAACTAACGTATTAGTCTGCTATGGCAGCCCTGGTGAACTAATACCTTAAACTTATGCTCAGATCTGGGCACTGGAAACAATCAAGCTGTTCATCTAGAAAAAAAAGGATAAAGAAACTGTTGTTTCCATACAGTGGAATATTACTCAGCAAGAAGAATACCCAGGGGATGCATTGAAAACTGATGAATCTCAGAAACATTGTTCAAAGGGGAAGAAGCCTCCTTAGGGGTGACCATGAGCATATATTATAAGCCTTTAGGTCTGCAATATAATAAGCTGAACAAAGGAAAAATTTTAGTTAATAATGCATAAAGTATTTCCAGCTATAATAATCAATAAATCAAGTGTCTTTTCCTTGATAACAGCATACACTTTAAATTCAGCCTGTGATTATTGAATAACTGTTGCCTATTAGAGATGGCAATGGATCATTTCCCTTTCTTGTACTTAGTATAAAACAATGTGCACACTGTAATAAAGAACTATGTCAGAAAAAATAATCTAAATATGTTGCAAAAATTTATTGCAATTTAATTTTTTTTCAGTTAAAATTCAATTCTCCTTTTAAGAGCACACTTAGATTTCTCCTGAGGTTATCCAAAAAGAAAACAACAGCAAAATATTGTAAAATGTAGTCTAAAAACCTGCAAGTTACTTAAAATTTTTGGAAAGAAAAAAACTGCGAAAGTTAGTATTATAATGTAGCTGGTCATTACTTTTGCACTGCAATTCCTCTTTAAATATCAGAAAAATTTTACACAGTACTGGTTTTCATGGGAGAATTTGATATCCTCATTTCCAAAAAAACTATGCAAAGTCTTTTATTGTGTGCACCATTGAGTATTTCTTACCTGTTTTAAAATAGATTTTAGTTTTTGTTTATGTAGTACATTAAAAACTTATGGAAGTTGAAAACTTTTTTTTGTTTGTGTTTTACTATGGCATATGCTTGGAGAATTAATGAATAATTTGTAGACAGAGGTAGAAATGCAGTGCCAAATGAGCTTCTATCTTTGTGTATTTCAACATAAATGGGGGGATGTGTGTGTGCTCTGTTGTGTCTGGCTTTTTGGTGACCCCATGGATTGTAGCCCACCATGGGCTCCTCTGCCCGTGGAATTTTCCAGGCGAGAATACTGGAGTGGGTCAACATTGGATGACATTGGGTTAACATTGGATGACATAGGCATAATTACTTAATACTGTATGACTTAAATTTGAATATTTACTTCTCAGGTTATTTTCAGTCTATAGGCAAACAAATGAAAATTATACCCCTGCATACTTTTTTTTACATTATATTTGGTCACAAACCTTACAGCATATTAAGAACTCTTTTTAACTTATTTAAATGTATATTATTTTCACTACATATGAGTGGTACACCTTATAATTATTCTATCCTTAGTCCTTAAACACTTTTTTTTTTCCCCTTGAAATGAAATCATTATTTACAACAGTTCTTTCTTGGGAGGAAAAAAAAAAGGGCAGTTTGTATCTTGGACAAAAGTATATCTGTGCAAAAGACATTGTAGCCTTTAACAGATGGACTTATTTCAAGTCATTGATTTTGAGATTTTAAAGAAAGCAGCAGAAACGACTTCTTGGTAATTTTTATTGGATAGACTCCTATTAAAGATGGAAGGCATAGCAATAAATAACAGTAACCTTTGTGTAACATGAGGTATTAAGGCCAAAAACTTCTCGTGGGATTGAAGACAATTTTGGTGCTAATTATCCTTTTTTTCTTTATGAAATGTTAACTGTCTAAGAATTAATGGAACAAATCCTTTCAGCTAATCTAATGTTTCAAGAGTTATGTCATTCTTAAATGTCTCAGTTGTTCAATGATAATCTGTGCGTTTGCACTGCCTTTTAAAGCCCCATGTCTTTCTCTTTTCCACCCTGAGACTCATAAGTCCTGCATGTTGAGCTGCGTATTCCTCTCCCTTGCTTTTGATAAGGGGCGCTCATCCAAGGGCAAAATCTCACATTAAAATGTTGCTAAACTTTGAGATTTGACTGACACAGCATTATAAACCACCTTGATCTTTCCACTCCCTTGCAGACGCATCAATCCTCACACAAACGGACATTGA
This sequence comes from Cervus canadensis, assembly GCF_019320065.1. NCBI lineage: Eukaryota > Metazoa > Chordata > Mammalia > Artiodactyla > Cervidae > Cervus > Cervus canadensis. The sequence goes on along the minus strand of NC_057408.1, from coordinate 26,117,114 downwards.
GATGAAACGTCCAGACAAGCGTGGAAAATGGCACCTTGTCAGTGTCACGGCTGCAGTGACTCGGTAGCCCTGAGAAAACCCGCAGTCTCAGGTTATTCCCCTGAGTACAAGTGCTCTGCATCGGGGCTGACCAAGACACAGCGTTGTTTAGAATCAGAAGGATCAGGTAATTTCCTTGCTTTTCTCTTTTTAATACTAGAGGCTGCTATTTGCCACCATGATGAATGCTGTCATTTGTTGAAAAATTAGTTTCAGCTGCAAGGCTAAGTCTTGAGATCCCTTTAGCAATTTAAATGTCACCTAACAAGCACATCAAACAATTTCAGTGAATACAGAGAGTTCCACCCTGTTACTCAGTGTAGGGTGAGCAAAGCAATCTCTAAATTTAATCTGACCCTTTGAAACAGTTTCCAAACATTTAATCTGATTTACAGAGAAGAAAGGCCAGGCTTTTGTATACTGAAACAGATACAAGTCAAATGGTAGGAAAATAAGCTATGAGATTTACATGAATGAGAATTTTAAGTCTTAACAACTGCATTAGCAGAACAGTGGAGAAGGCAGCTTACCACTTAGCTTACAAGATGGTTGAGCCTTCCTAGGACCATAAAAATCCAGAGTCTGGTTCAGAGATTTGCAGGAATATAAAAGTAAAGTTTGTTATTGCATCTGTTGAATTAGTTTACATGCTTAACTCACTCAAATGGTATTATTCTCAAGAGGCTGATATAAAAACCTCAGTGACAGCTTGTCAATTTAATATAAAAACTAGAACAACAATAAAAGAAGTTCATGGTCACAAAATGGAGAAATCTAGATGGAAGTAAATTATAAAGTAGTCGTTTGGGGAAAAATAAAACCCAGGCAGGTAGAATTAATTGGCCTTTGGCCTGCCTGGATTATCTGGTCATTGTCATCTCTTGAAATAGTTATCTGCTAGAGGGACATGCTTGGTCATCATAGTAGAAATGGTAGTTAAACCTCATTCCTCAACAATGATGCTGACAAACTAGTTTTTCCCTGACATATCTTCTTTACCTATACACAGAATACTGCCTTCTGTATCTTGATTCTTTATTAAATTTAATATCACTATGAAATTGCAGTTTTATTTGACAAAATACACCAGACTTCTGTTTTGCTCTTTCTGTTTTTTCATCTAGGGAATAACTAGCTTCTTAGGTGAGTTCCACTAATCCTCTATATAATTCTTTTCACATTGTATGGAATCGATTACCAAGCATTTCTTAAAAAGAAGTACATGGCTAATTGCTTTCCTGGTGGCTCAGTGGTAAAGAGCCCCCTGCCAATGCAGGAGACGTGGGTTCGATCCCTAGGTTGGGAAGATCCCTTGGAGGAGGACATGGCAACCCGCTCCAGTATTCTTACCTGGGGAATCCTGTGCAAAGAGGAGCCTGTCAGGCTACAGTCCATGGGGTGGCAGAGTCGGACATGTCTTTAGAGTCTGAACACACAGCATGGGCCAACTGATCTAAATTACAGGAGGTTTCTTTTTAATATTACTCATCTTCCCTCAGTCATATTGAAAGTTTCTTCCAGTGTTTGAGAGCCACTGAACTGGAGTATGTTTGTAGCCTTAAAGAAGTGAAACGCATTTGGCATTTCAAACAATATTACGTTCCCAAACATGTAAATTATATGCATTAGCTTCTTTTGTTTTCCTGCTTCCCTGGTGGCGCAGACAGTAAAGAATCTGCCTACAATGTGGGAGATCTGGGTTCGACCAATGGTTGGGAAGATCACCTGGAGAAGGGCATGTGACCCACTCCAGTATTCTTGCCTGGAAAATTCCATGGACAGAGGAGCCTGGTGGTCTACAGTCCATGGAGTCACAAAGAGCTGGACACGACCGAGCAACTAATACACACATAGTTAAGTAACAGTGTTGTTTTAGTTTCAGGTGTATAGCAACATGATCCAGCTATACATATACATTTATCTATTCTTCTTCTAGCTTGTTCTTAAATGGAGAATTTTTAAAGGGAATATTTTGTAAATTTTAAATTATGTAGAGAATTACTATCAAACTTCGTCATTAAGTTCCTTTCAATATCAAATGCATCTTCCTGATGACATTAGCATAATGAAAGGCTTTGGGAAATCTTGGCAGATTGCTACAAATATTAGTGAAGAGAAAGGCCTTTTGAATGTATTTTCAAAGATCGAGTGGAAGTCTTGGCAGTAATTGACAGATGATACATCACCTCCATTTCCGTATCACCTGGGGTTTCTTTTGTTTTCTTATTTTGCTATTTGGATGTTTTATTTTTGCATTCAGAGTGAGAAACTCATAGAAAATATATTGAGAGGCAAAACAGTGGAGAATGATTTGGAAGGGGTCTGAGAATGTTGTCACATGTGATTAAAAATCTACAAAATCTATAGTTTTTCTTGTTAATACAAAATTCTTGGCTTTTAGCACAATAGTAAATCTGACTTCAAATGCTTCTTTCAACTTTGCTATTCCCTGTGCCCATTTACCCTGAAGTTGATAATAGGGGTGTGTTTCTGCTAACTGAAGGAGGTTTTAGACTTTCCCTGTTCTTAGTCATGGTAGTCCTCTCCTTCCAAGTGCCAGGTTCAACACTCCTCTTTCTCTGAAGGTTCCCTGGATGCCTTTTCTATGCATTCCCTACATTTATAGGCACTGAAGTTTTCTATTAATACGTGTGATTAGTCAGTCACGTCCGACTCTTTGCAACCCAATGTACTGTAGCTCACCAGGCTCCTCTGTCCATGCAAATTCTCCAGGCAAAAATACTGGAGTGGGTTTCCATGCCCTCATTCAGGCTATCTTCCAAACCCAGGGATCAAACCCAGGTCTACCCCATTGCAGGCAGATTCTTTGCCAACGTAGCCACCAGGGAAGCTGAAGAATACTGGAGTGGGCAGCCTGTCCCTTCTCCAGGGATCTTCCTGACCCAGGAGTCTAACCAGGGGCTCCTGCATTGCAGATGAATTCTTTACCAGCTAAGCTTCCAGGAAAGCCCAACATTTTTTGCATTATATAACAGTAATTTGTACAAATAACCTAACTTTCTCAGTTGAGTACCAATACCCCTTTAGGTATTTGAAAGTGTTTCATTTACTCTTACTTCACTAAGAGTAAATGTGAAATGACTAGTGAAATACCTCATACAATGTCTGCCCCTTTCCGCTATACAATAACTCTTTGGTGTAGTAAGGAATGGGCTTCCCTGCTGGACCAGTGGGAGAAGAATCCACCTGCAATGTAGGAGCCCCAGGACTTGCGGATTTGATCCCTGGGTTGGGAGATCCTCTGGAGAAGGTCATGGCAACCCACTCCAGTATTCTTATTTGGATAATCCCACGGGTAGAGGAGTCTGGCAGGCTACAGTCAACAGGATTGCAAAGAGTCAGACATGACTGAAGCGACTTTGTGCACACGCACGTACGTAGTAAGGAATAATTAGATGAAGGGATAACAACATGAAGACTATATCTCTTCAGAGCCTTCACTTAAAATTCAGTGTTTATCTCCAGTGCTTGTGAACAATTTAACTTCCAAAAAATTAATTTAATTCTGTATTTTAATGAGTATGTGCAACTGCATTCTGCTTTCTCATCTTTTTCTGCCTGAAATGGTTTATCTTCCTTACATACTGTGATTATATGAAACTTACAGAGTAGCAGTAGATTTGATAGACATAGCAATATCCTGATAAACATCACTTCCTATCTTCCTTAACTTTCGCAATTTACGAAGGAAGGAAAGATGCTGTTGCTTTGTGGACTGGTTCTATGAGTAAGTTTTGGACCTACTTGTGTTTTTTTTTTTTCTCTCAAATCTACTGTATGCCACATCTTTCTGCAGAATGTCGCCTTCTTAATGGTTTCCAGCTCCCTTTCCCCTGGGTTTATTCTTCTTACCCCAGTTTTTTCCCCTGTTACCTGTCCCTTTATTCTGGCCACTGGTCTGCCACTTGACTGCTGCTTTGAACTGTACCATTTCACATGTGACTCCAGTCCATCCTGGCCAGGAACTGAAGGCCTGCCCTAAACTTGGACTCTCTTTTCCTCATTATCCAGAGCCCTGTCACCAAAAAGCAAGCACATTCCCACAAGTCCAGCCCCATCCAACCTGGGAGAGAGAATCACACATTTGGGTTACTATGAAAATAAAGTGTTACCCTTACTTGAGTGCCAACTGTGCCTCAGAATTGATGTAGACACTGGGGAAGCAAAGTGAGGAAAGCTTCCACGAATACCACACTCTTGGAACTTAGAGTCTAGTTTGGGGAGAGTAAAGAAAAGAGCAAAAAATAAATCAATAAATATTAATTGTTATAAATTGTATGGAGAACATATGGCAAAACATAATGCACGATTTGGGGAGGAGACATGCCACATAGGAAAATTTTGAAAGACCTCATTGATGAAACTCTGAACAGAAGGAAGAGCTTCCAGATGGATAAGACAGCAAATCCAAAGACTTTAAAGTTTAAAGTGGGTATCATCTAGAAGAGGAGAAAATGCAAGGGTGTTTAGCAGAAGCCCATGCCCTGTGTCTTCTGAGAGTCCACTCTGCTGTAGCTGAGCCCTTGTTCAGCGAGTGCTTGTGTAAATGTCTCAGTGACAGTATCATTAAAGACGTGTGGCCACTGCTTCTGGAAGCGTTCACCCCACATTCACGTAATCGGATTGCCCATGCTGTGTGTAAATCCCAGGCTCTCTCTGTTCAGACTGAGTCTTGTGGTTTCCATTCCAAGTACATCAACTACAGCCAGAGGGAATCCAGATGCACTTGCAGCACCAAGACTATGCTTCATTTTGCACTTGTGTTCACATGTTTGTGGTTATTTGCACACAGAAACATAGATTTTAACAAGTTCAAATGCTCTTTCCATTTGTCCATATTGCTACAATCTCTCTAGATTTTAGAGGTTATGTGATTTCATCTATCTGTTTTAAATACACCTGCCTATTGTGTGTAACCAGATGAGATGGAGTTAGGATGAAGTGAGCTGAGTTCTGATGTGGAGACTGTTAAACATATTTTATATTCAGGTTAGTTAAGTAAAACCAAGATGTCATTTAAACTCATGAGGTTGTTAAGAGAAGTAAAACACATATGTTGCAGTATTTGATGTGACTTTTTTAATACCTTTTTCTTTATTTATGGTAAATCAGGGTTTATCTATTAAAAATGCAAAGACTTCTGTGATCTGATTCCCTGAACTAATGTATATGGTGATTAAATTTGGAAAGAATTTCCTGTAGCTGTGACTATGTATTAGTTATGAATGGGCCGATCAAACATTCTAATTCTTTTACTTAAATAAGGAGAAAGAGTTTAAATATAGTAAGGCATTATCTTGTTCACTTCTAGTTGTTAATCAAAAAAATAATTACATAACACACATATCATGGAAAAATGGTGATGTTTTAAAATGTGCTTCCAAAAATTATCTTAATTTGACAGAAAAAACCACCAGGAATCAAAGCTAGGTCTAGAGAACATATTAAGACTTTTAAAATTGTCTTATGATTTAAGGTTGATTTAACTGGATAGCATTATCTAAAAGTCCTCAAATATGATTGATGGAAACATTAAAGAAGTCTTTCATCTCGAACTTCAAATAAAAATGGTACATTGAAAAAAAGGTAGGGCATGTAGCCTTCCCTAGGGAATCAGAAATCCTTAATCCTTTGAGACCTTAACTTCACAAATTATTTAATAAAGTCTGTAACACAACACTGCTAATATTTGTATAATTGCATACTGTCAGTAAAGGGCTCTCTCTTCAGGGTTGTGATGTTCAGACTTACATGTCTTTCAACACATAATAGTTTTGAACATACAGTCCTAACATAACCTGACCTGAGTAAGGCAATGGTTTTTCTCACCACCTAGAAGCCTTTATTAATCCCATCGAGAAAGGTAGTAATTAAATGAGCACCCAAGAATGCAGTCTTTTGGGTGACCTTTGCTCACCAGCTGAAAAGTGCTCACTGGTGACATTAAATATATCATCCTGCTAGGTACAGACCACGGCATTCTCTGAGATCCTGAGTCCTGGTGTTAACCAGTATGAAATAAGAAGCCCATTTGGATAACTGATTTCTTTATTACTAATACAGAAGCAAATCTGCATTAGAAACAGAACAATATTTGCAGTCAAGCAGAGACTTGTTAAGGGAAAATGCCTTTACCAGATTCTACCTAGAGGAAGTGACTGCCTAAATATTTTTCTCTGCGTTGCATTAACTAACCCAGAGAGAAAACCACTCTTGACTCCTTGGACAAGGATGATATGTTGGAAACCTACATTTTTAAAGACATATAAAAAAGCTCTGTCTATGTTTGCCCCCCACCCCCTTTCTGTAAGGTAAGGGGAATTATCAATGTATGTAGAAATTCTAAATAGATCTTATACTAACAATTGTATAATATTAAGTTGAACTTTTATTTTCTTTGCACTGTCTCATAGAAGGAATGAATGAGTTCACATCATTATTGGCTACCTAAGAAAGATGATATTTTGCCATTTAATTAGTAACAGCTGAAATCAGTATATGTTCTTCATGTAATAATAAGTCACATAAAATGCACCCTGGCTTTTGGTGAGACAATTGCCCCAATAGGCTGGAGAATGACATGATTGTATAATATTCCACCATGCACATAGTTTTCTCAATTAAGATGTGTTAGATAATGACTCTACCAAACTAAATACTAGATACTGCAGAAATTATCATAAATCTGATGAAGCTCACAGAGTCCATGGATTTTAACTCTTCTGGTATTAAAGGGTTTGACTCCCCCTTGGGCTGGTTTTTGTAAATTTAGCTTACAAAAGAAAAATCAAGAAGTTTATTGTATGCATAGATTCTTTTTTTTTAATATCTTAATTTTGTATCTTCCATGTAATATCACAGGAGATAAGCATTAATTTGACAAATGTTAATTAAAAATCTCCTATAAGCAAAAAAAGAAAAAGTAAAATGATTCAGAAAAAATATTTTTTCGAAGAGCCAGCAATTTTGGCTTGAGAAGTAAGGCATATATAATTTAAATATAAAGAAGAAAACAAAATTTTATATATATAGTATTTACTGTTGTTGGAATTTAAAGGAATAAATTATTCCAGGTATAGAAATCAAGGTAAATCTCACAAACTTTAACGTTAAACAAGATACCTAATATATATAGATAGGGGTGTGTATGTGTGTGTGTGTGTGTATCTTCAAAGTATTTATGCCTTCTGAACAAAAAAGGCTATATTTTCTTTGGTTTTACTAAGACTATATATTCATTTTACTACATTTGGGAAAGCATTCTTGCCAGTAGGATGTAGTGTTTCTATGACTTTGGGGTTATTCTTTGTATTTTTAGATTTTCCAGTTCAACTTGACCAGCATAATTCAAATAGTCACTTTGGAGTGTGAGAGTACTGAAGCCAAGGAATGTCCCACATACTGTGGTTATATAATGTAATCATTATTAATCAATTAGCAAATATTAACATAAATATCATAGTTGACGCTATATACTAAGAAAGTCACATATTTATAAAATACCTTTTATATAACAAGCACAATTCTCCTTTCTTGAAATAAAATGGTTTAAAATTAATTATAGGATTAAAATGCCTGGTTTGGCAACCGACTCCAGTATTCTTGCCTGGAAAATCCCGTGGATGGAGAAGCCTCGTAGGCTACAGTCCACGGGGTCGCAAAGAGTCGGACACGACTGAGCAACTTCACTTTCACTTTCTTTCACTTTCAAGCAGTACTTACAACTACTGGTAAACTCATCCTATCTCATTACTGCCATGTCTTCATTTGACCTACTCCTACTTACTTTTCAAAACACTATAAGTCACCTCTTCCAAAAAGGTTTTCCTTACTTTACCCAATACCTATGACAACGATATACCTTTTCTAACATGGCTGGGTGCTTACACTCCTTGTGTTCATCACATTTGTACTGTATTATCAGAACTGACCAACTGATTCTGTCTTGATTAGCTTTAGGATGATATGGTCAAGTTACTCAAAGGTTATTAGCTTCAGTACTGTCTTCTAAATGGATACAGAAAGAATAATCACTCAAATTGTACATAGTTATTGTGAGGATTAAATAAGCTAATTGTGTAGGACTTATCACAAAGTCTGATGGTATTAAAGAATCAATAAATACTGTAGCATGAATACATGGTGAATGAGTGAATTCTGAGGGACTCAGTTCACTGTTCATTACTGGGCTCAATTCCTGCCTCCTCCCTTTCTGTTCATTACGAAGCTTATTGAGTTCCTATCCTCTGAGAACCAATTCTGCTTCTTCATTGAGCACAGTCTGAGACCCAGAATAGTATTTCTAAATTAACTCCACTCACTTTACTGGTGGCAGCCAATCTAATGCAGAGCAAATTTCATGTTCAGATATTCATTAGCTATTTACAACCAGAAAGGATCACTGTGGGAACAATGGTTTGATCTCTTGATTCGATTATTTTGTATTTCTATGTTTCAGGTACTGTAGCTGTATTTTACAAACATTTCCTTAGTCTTCACAGCAATCATGTGGTACTTATTTATAGACCAAAACTAAACTAAAGTGAGACTCAGAGACATAAAATGATTTTTATAAGATCACTCAATTAGAGGTTTCAAACTAGCCTGAATTCAAAAGTCCACTAAGCCACATGTGTCATGGTCCCATTTGTTTTTCATTCTCTATTTTCCCCACCCAGAATGTTTGAAAAATATTTTGGGGATTATAGGCTAGATATTTTGAAAAAACTCAGCAGGTAATTAAAATAGTGCCTGAAAATGTTTCAACACACTGAGACCATAGTGAGCAGCATTAGAGGGAGTTGTTTTGTTCTAAACAGAAGGACAAATAAATGTTAATCACTTTGGAATTTCTATGAATGAGGCATTCAATTTGTTTTTCTTTGGTACAGACCATTGTCAGTATGTTACTCAAGCAAGGCTCAAAATTAGGGAGCTTGCAGTGTTTCCCCTTCCTGTTTCTAGGGCTTATACAAATGACAGAACTGGTCAACTAGTCCCTTCAAGCCAAATCTGATGCTTAGTGGAGTTCGTGTTACCATGACCTCTTTTCTACAAAACTTTTCACTTGCCGTAAATTGTAGACAACCACACAATTCCTGTGATAAATGCAGTTTACTATCTAAAAATTACCCTTGTCAATAATGTTCAACCAACTTTGATATGTGTCAACACTTGAGCTATAAAAGAGATTTAGAAACCTCCCTGTCTGTCTGTATATCTAAGATGTCTGCATGTATTTTTTTTGAAATAAAATAGACATATATACTTCAAAATACTTTAAAATATATTCTTCTTTAGAAATCTACAAATATTGACAATTAAATTGTCACCCTTCTGCCATATATGCTTTAGATAGACAGTTTGGTGTTGTTTGTTAAGTAGTGTCTGTCTCTGCTACCCCACGGACAGTAGCCCACCAGGCTCCTCTGTCCATGGAATTTCCCAGGCAGGAGTAGTGGAGTGGGTTGCCGTTTCCTTCTCCAGGGCATCTTCCCGAACGAGGGATCGAACCTGTGTCTCCTGGACTGGTGGGTGGATTTTTTACCACTGAGGCACCAGGGAAGCCCTTAGATGAAAGAAGGACAAATTATTGTGGCTATGTTGCTCATGTATGTAGCTGTGAATTAAGTGATAAGTGACTGATGACAAGCAGAATTTACACGAAATTGGAATAGAAATTTATTTAGCAGAATTCTCATTTCCTTTTCTCATTCATTACATGGATATGCTGGGAAGCTTGTTCCATTTATGAAGAGTGTACTACTATGGACAACACAGACATGATCACATTAAAAGTATTGGAACAGGATTTCTTGCACCATTGCTTTCAGTGGGATAATTTAATTTGAATTTACTTACCATCGTGGTAGTTTGGTGTGTGTGTGTAGAATCCTGTTTACTGAGCAGAAGCAAGTAATGTGTGTGGTATTTTGCATCCTTTTATACACATCCAGATCTATGGCTTTTATTTATTTCTTCTCTGCAGTTTTCAATGGGAAGGTAGCAACTCTGTTTACCCTGGATAAAGTATTTTAAATTGCTATTTGAAGATATTTCTTACTATATTATTGAGCTACAATATTTTATTCTCACTATCCTCTGTGGTGATTTCTTATGATCGTATGTATTCTCCTTCGAGCCAACCTTTGAAGGCAGGCTGTCAGACAGTGATAGTCTGGCCTGTTCTCTGAGCTTTTCCTGCCTGTACAGAAGAGTCACCCCTCAGAGTTGCACATTTACTGCCATCTAGTGATTGAATAATCAATGTATCCTGTGTGCTTACGTTACTATTGTTTTATTTTTGGCATAGTGACACTGAACCAAAGAATGATAAAATGTGTGAACTGAGTCGTCATATAGACTCATGCGAGAAGAAACTCAGGAGCTTGGAGAATAAATTTCCATCACCACTATGGTTTTGAGTCAGGATTTGACATCGTCTCTACTTATAGCCTGTCCAGTGTTTCTTTTTAACCCACTGTTCTCATCGTCTGATTTGATCATGTTGTCTTTTCCTTAGCTATTTCATTTCAAAAGATCTAGTGTGCAAATGCTATTTTCCATGTTGCTGCTCTATATAGTGTCTAGAAAATTATGGGGACTTTTCAATTATGAAGCAACAGCCAAAATCACAAGATTTTATTGACCGAATTTATATATTGAAAATAACCTCAGTAAATATTTCAAATATGTGTTTTAAAAGGGGTACATTATAGTTGTGAGAATGACTCTTATGTTGACAAATTTCATTGCTTAAAAATCTTCAGCTACTTCAGTAGGATTTTCATTTTTTGATGAACATATTATTCTTGCACTGTTTTGGTAAGCAGTTTTCTTAGAATCAAGGCTTAAGTCTATATTTATTGCTGAAAAAATATGATATATACAGTTTGCAGCAGACATCTTTAATAAAATATTTAAAAGTGAAATAAGTAAGCAATATGTTTAATTCATATGTAAATGGATATTGACCAAAGGGGCAAAATTAAATTATGTTGTTTAGAAGACTAGACATAACATTTTAAAATTCGGTTGTTTTTCAGAATTGAATAAGCATGACTCTTGTTCCTAAGTCCTGCTCAAGTATCTCAAATTTATTTATCCTTCTCTGTAAACCTGAAGATATCCATCTAATATATATTTGAAAAATGCATACCCAGGGAATTTATCTAATTGCCCCAACCTTTCCCTCCCCAAGTAATCTGTCTTGGTATTTGACTAAGAAAATAACAGCAAACTTTGGAGAATCTGCCTCATTGGGGGGAAAAAAAAAACTGGTAGCTTGAAGTAGCAATTTTTTGGCTTTTATTTTCCCCAAACTGACTGAAGCAATTTTGTTGTTTATCATACAGTTCTTAGATGAAGTAGAGCTGATGTCACATTTCATTGAATTCGGTCACAGAATCTGCCATGGGCAAAGCAGCAGCATAAATGTAGTAGGGAGTCTCGGAGTCTATGTGGACTTGAATAAACTGGAGATTTCAATAGTTTCAGTAGATCTGGAGTAGAGTTCAATAGTCTGGAGTTTTAGTTAGTTTCCTAAATCAATTTTGAGAACAATTATTACGTTTCTTTTTCTAATTCCTCCATCAGCTGAACCTTCTCGTGGCTTCCACATCTCAGGGGAAGAGAACTAAGCATAATTCTTTTTTTAATTTTTTCCTCATAGAAGAGAATTAAACATAATTTTAATTTTTAAGCACAGAGGAGAATAAAACATAATTTTAATTTTTAAGCAAAAACTGTGGTGTTAGGGACTAAAAACTACCAGAAATTATTGCATGAGAAGAAGCTGCGAAGCCAGACTGAAAAAAAAAATGGTATTTAAGACTATGACCTCAGAGGCGAGGGTGGGATGATTTGAGAGACGAGCGTTGCAACATACACATGACCATATGCAAAACAGATGACCAGTGCAAATTCGATGCATGGAGCAGGGCACCCAAACCTGGTGCTCAGGACAACCTAGAGGGATAGGGTGAGGAGGGAGATGGGAGGGGGCTTCAGGAATGGGGGAGTCACATGTATACCTATGGCCAATATCATGTTGATGTTTGGCAAACAACCATCACCATATCGTAAAGTAATTATCCTCCAGTTAAGAACAATCAATTAATTAAAACAAAGACATGGCCTCAGGATCCAAACTGACCAGCATCACAGCTGACCTCTGAAGCTCGCTGCTGTGTGGCATTGTGCGAGATGCATCAACAGTCCGTCTCCTCAAACGGAAGTGCCCCTCAGAAAGGTTTAGGGAAGTAAATGCGTTAATGTGTATAAGGTCTCCAGGTACACAGCTTTCTTCATCGTATAACAGCATTTTACTAATTTAATTAACATGTTAAAGTAATGAAGCAGCACTTCATCGATATTTCTTATAATTAAGCTAAAAGATGTTTCTGAGTGTAAACCAATTGGTTTGCTTTTATTCTGAGTGTGAGAGAGGACAGTAGACCCACCCGTGGGCTCCATTCTGGGAACTTTATGTGTCCCCTGTCCTCTGGAAGCTGCTACAGACTCTAAATTTAACAGATCATGTAGTGACTGTGCTCAGTTTGACAGTCCTTATGGTGATTAGTGTGGGATGTTATATTATGTATTAGCTGATTTTCTATAAATACATTTAATGTGATAATTTACCTAAAATGATTAAGTGAGTGATAATATTTGGAAGTTACGTTTTTGATTTCCTATTCAGTGTTTATAGACATATCAAACATACATATAAGTGTATGTACATATGTTTAATACATAGCACAAAATAGTGGCTTTAATATTCTGGATAACTCAAGATCTCAAAGATATCCAATCATCTTTAGAAGGTTTACATTACCAGTAATTGTAGCATGTCTCTTGACTCTCTTTCTGAACACTCAACCTACTTAAAAGCCATATTCAAATAATTGGGATGTTTTGCCAATAGTCCATTAGTTTTGAAGTATATAAACCTAATGTTACAAGTACAAAAATCAATATGCTTCTGTTTCCATTCTGTTACTTTGCAAAATGTATATTTTTTTGAGAAAAGCACCATGCTTCGCAGATCATATAAACTCTATAATTAATTGAGTTCAATGAAACTTATAATGATGAACTTAGAAAAGTTTTAAAGTAAAATCTCAAAACATTAACTAATAGCAAATGACTGTTGAAACTAAAACATGAGCACATTCTCCTGCTGTTTCCTACTACTGTGGTTATCACAGACAACTGGGTGCCTCAGCAAAGCCATGCCTTTCTTCTTTCCTGATGACAGAACCTGAATTGTGTTTGCATGTTCTTCCATTGGTCTGTGAACATTGGCCCCATGCTTAGTTTCATAGGATGCGTGTGCGCATGCTAAGTCGGTTCATTCCTGTCCAACTCTGTACAACCCCACGGACTGTAGCCTGTGTCCATGGGATCCCTAAGGCAAGAATCCTGGAGTGGGTCGCCATGCCCTCTTCCAGCGGATCTTCCTGACACAGGGATGCTACCCACATCTCGCATCTCCTGTATTGGCAGGTGGGGTCTTCACCACTAGCACCACCTGGGAAGCCCAGTTTCATAGGGTAAATACTGATTATTCTAAGCTAGCATGGGTGAAAATGTCTGAAGAATGGTCTCTGGCAGTTGGTGCGTAGAGAGGTGATGTCTGAGTGGCTGTAGCCGTCCTGTGATGCATACTTCCACCAGCAAACCTGGCTCTTCTGATGATGAGGGGGTGACACTCCTGCTGCTGCTCTTGCCACTGCTGCTGAGCCACGATTAAATCACCTCTGCAACTGGACCTTGTGCAGCTTCTACTGAGAGATACTAAATACCTTTAGTTTTTGAAAAAAACTTCGTTATACTAGTCACACTTTCTCCTAAAACTCAAAAGTCATTGGTTTTAGTCCATATACTTTATTTAGTTGGATAATTATTAACATAAAATGAAATTTGGTAAAATCAAGAAAGCACCAGTAACTCATATCTGGCAATCCCTAATCCATATCAAAATGAGATTTAAATATTTCTTAAAACATACAGAAAAGTGCTAGACACAATGGTGTAGTTTTACATTATTATATGATTAGAGAGGGGTTTCCCTGCTGGCTCAACAGTAAAAGAATCCACCTGCCAATGCAGGAGGCATGGATTCCATCCCTGGGTTAGGAAGATCCTCTGGAGAAGGAAATGGTAACTCACTCCTGTATTCTTGCCTGGGAATATCCCATGGACAGAGGAGCCTGGCCGGCTACAGTCTATGGGGTCACAAATAGGCATGAATTAGGGACTAAACAACAACAACGAATAATTAGAGAATGTGCATTATGTAATCCTGAGGGACCAAGTGCTACTATCATTTTTTTAAAAAGTTTTATCATTTTAATTGTGCTCAGTGCAGATCATGTGGAAATTAATATGTGTTTCTACCTTTACCCAATTATTTTCTCCTTCACAGGATCACTTTTAGTTTCATGGTAGTTGGCCATGGATATATTAGTTTGAAATAAACAAAACATGTCATGGGAGTTATTACAGATGGTTTGCAGGTAGAAAATATAAAAACTCATCATAACCAAACGTCTCATCTTGTGGTGGGTAGAAAAATGGCCAGCCCAACGATGTCCATGTTTTAACCCATAGAATCTATGACTGTGTTAGGTTACACAGCAAAAGATAATTAAAATTATAAACAACTGAACTTAAGATAGTAATCTTGTCCTGGATGATCTGGATGACCCTATTATACCCACAAGAGCCCCTGCAAGTGAAAGAAGAGGTGGAAAAGGGAGAACCAGAGAAATGGCAACATGGAAAAGACTAACTTTGCAGATGGAGGAAGAAATCCATGAGTCAAAGAGAGCGGGAAGCCTCTAGAAATGGAAAAAGGCAGGAAAATGGATTATCCTCTGAACACCTAGAAATACAGCCCAGCGAGCACGTTGATCTTAACACACTGCGAGCTGTGTTAAACACGTGACCTTCAGAACTGTAAGATAGTAAATGTTGTTGTTCAGTTGCCAAGTCATGTCTGA
This sequence comes from Cervus canadensis, assembly GCF_019320065.1. NCBI lineage: Eukaryota > Metazoa > Chordata > Mammalia > Artiodactyla > Cervidae > Cervus > Cervus canadensis. The sequence continues at coordinate 26,102,049 of NC_057408.1, read as the reverse complement.
CTCTTTGTGACCCCAAGGACTGCACACACCAGGCTCCTCTGTTCTCCAGTGTCTCCCCGAGTTTGCTCAAACTCGTGTGCATTGAGTTAGTGATGCTATCCAACCACATCCTCCTGTCTCCCCCTTCTTTTGTCTTCACTCTTTCCCAGGATCAGAGTCTTTTTCAATGAGTTGGCTCTTCTCATCAGATGGCCAAAGCATTAGAGCTGCAGCTTCAGCATTAGTCTTCCCAATAAGTATTCACGGTTAATCTCCTTTAGGCTTAACTAGTTTGATCTCCTGCTGTCCAAGAGACTCTCAAGAACTCAAGAAAAGTCCAGGGAAGCCCAACTGAGTGTGTAAATTTGTGGTAATTTATACGTAACTCAGTCAAATCATATGTTTGATGAAAAATTGTGATAGAGAAGCTATGGTGTTTATAACGTATCTTTTTAAAATTTATTATGTGAAACATTTTAGTGAATTGCAAAATTAAAACCATAAACCAAACCATGAAAGTGGAAGCTGTTTTATGAAAAATTAAGAAGAAATATTTTTGACACTACTGACAGATTTTTTAAAAAAGGCAAATAGGATATAAGTGCTTATAATGACAACATGTAATACATTTTGGTTGTTTGTAATTTGTAATCCACTTGTAAGAGTGTTTTTGTAAAGACACATCTCTTGAAAAGTGTCTACAAACCACAAGTATTCCACATCGTTAATTTTATTTTATAAAATAAAAATTTTTCTCATATATATATAATTTTCTCTATATATTTAATTTTTTAAAAACTTTACTTTTAAAAAGAATATCTATGTGTGACATCTAGTTTTCAGCAGAGATTTATCTCAATATTTTTTGAAAATCTCTTTACATTATAGTAGTTACTTATAGCCTTTTTCTTGTATACATTTAATGAGCATACATAAAATATTAGAACACTTTTTCAGTAACCAATTAAATATGTCTACTAACATGCATATTTCCCCAATGTCTTCACTATGTAATTAGTGTTCAGGTCATGTAGAAAGTAAGCCATTTAATTTCTGTGACTATTAAGCATGAAAACATTGATAAGATGATATTTACAGCTATAAATCACATGAATAATTTTCTTTAGAAGAAAAGAGAAAGCCAAACACATTAAAATTGTAACTTGTATAATTTTAAAAATAAGTTTTGAATTCCATTTACAAAATTGAAAATACTGACCCCCTGTAATAGGAAGTTAATCACTATACATTAATCTTTTCTGTGGATCAGTGAAAATAATCTTAAATATGTAAAATCTCTACTAGCTTGAAATTATAAACCTGACAAATATTTTAGCAGTTTTGACTTTCTTGACCTTAGCAATATAAAGGCAATTTAATGAAATGATGAATATATAGACACAGCATTGTCTAAATGTATATCTGTTTGTTGTTACATACCCTAGTATTTTACAAATGCAAAAGTAGATACGGAAAGTAAACATTTCACATTTGTGATTGAACAGCCCATCGTGACCATTAACTTTCTTTTCTCTGAAGCTTCATTTTATTGTCTCATTGATGAGTGGTAAATTCTGATATGATACAAAGATTTACAAACAGTATAGGACAACACTTTCTTGTACTTTTTCTTAACTTGTAATTGTTAAAATTATTCTTTAGCTTCTGGCTAGCACTTCCTCTTCTGTCAAGTCCTTTTGAGCCTCAACCTGAAAAATGTTTCCTGTTTACTAAGTTTTTCTGCAAAATACATCACAAATATTGCTTCAATGACACCTCATTAATTCTTAAGTTTGTTAAATGAAAACATTTTTTATATGTCAGAAATTAAATATTTGCAATGCCATTTTGTTTCTGTTATAATTTCCTTGTTGTGTGCTAATTAATAAATAGCACATCTTTATAAATTCTGGATTCTCTACTTACTTCTGTCTTTCTTTATAGCATCTTTATTCATATGGTTCATTTGATCTACACAAGTTTCTCTCTTTAAATAGCAATGTTGAAACAACTCAAAATGTCTAACTACTATATAAAAGGAGGATATTGGTCCCATGAGTTAAATGGGTAGTCTGAATCTCTATTACAAAAAAATCACTCCTATCCTTTCCAGGAAAATTATCTTTGACTGAGATATGAGTACTGATTATTGTAGTCAGTTCCTTGTCTTTGGAAATGGGAAATTCCATACTAAGGGCTATTATTGGTCTTATATGAGAAAGTGGACAAACTATTTTGTTTCCCACAGAAAAAAATCTGTGTAAATAAGAGGTTCCTTAGAAGATTTGTCTATTCCCTATATTCTTCTACATCTGGTATGTTTTAGTTTTGTAAATGACATTTACAACAAGATTTCCAACATTCTGCTCAGTGGAAAAATGACTTTAAAAATTTAAAACAAAATTTTGTGAGATCAACAAAGCTGTGAGGCAGAACAAAACAACATATTGACAATTAAATGTGTTTCAGTTTTAGAATCTTTCTAGTTTATCCACTCAGCATTGAAGGAATATGATTCTCAGAGTAGGAGTTGTTCCTTAGATTTTCTGTAACTGAAAATCTTACAATATTAATTTTCTTGACATCTGCTAAAACTTCATCCTCTCTACTATTTCTTAACAGTTTTACTGAGTTGTAGTGTTATTTAGCAGAAACAGAAACCTTGTGTGACAAAAGACAAAAATTGAAATGGTGACTATACAAAGAGTATATTTACATCTGCTCAAGAAGTTAGAGAAAAATGTACATTTTTTAGATGTGTTCACTTCTCTTCCTAAGTGATAAAATTACCGAATTTATTTAATTTTTTATTTGCTAAAGAAAACATACAAGCAGAAATAAACCCCACACAAATTTGAAAGTAATGACTATTTCTTGTTATTTTACATGTGTGTTTTCCCTGGTGACTCAGTGGTAAAGAATTCACCTACAAACACAGGCTTCCCTCGTAGCTCAGTCTGTAAAGAATTTGCCTGCAATTCAGGAGACCCAGGTTCGATACCTGCATGAGGAAGATCCCCTGGAGAAGGAAATGGCAACTCACACCAGTATTCTTCCCTGGGAAATCCCATGGACGAGGAGCCTGGAGGGCCACAGTCCATGGGGTCACAAGAGTTGGACACGACTTAGCGACTAAACCACCACCAATGCAGGAGACACCGGTTCAAACACTGGGTCGGGAAGATCCCTTGTAGAAGGAAATTGCAATCCACTCCAGCATTCTGGCCTGGAGAATTCGCATGGACAGAGGAGTGTGAAGGCCTGCAGTCCATGGGGTCGCAAAGAGTTGGACACACCTGAGTGATTAAGTACAGTATTGTTTCCTGGAGAATTCCATGAATAGAGGAGCCTGACGGGCTATAGTCCATGAGGTCACAAAAGAGTCAGACATGGAGATTAAACATTGATGTGTTTTCATGCACATACATCTGTCTTTCTCCATCTCTTTCTCTCTCTGTATATACACCTACATGTATACATTCATGTGTATATATGTATAAAAGCTCTAATATGGATAACCGACTTTGACTTTCACATAATGCAAATAATTTTTTATTGTTGGTAAATTACATTTTAGAAGTAATTAATATAAAAATATTGACATATTTTGGACAGCACTGGTAATTTTAACCAAAAACCTCATGTGCAAATAGATACAGCATATTAAAAAAGCAAAAACAAACAACAGAAGGCCAACATGCAAGAGAAGATAAAACAGTAACATCAGAAAACTGGCATTAATTAAAATCCTGCTTCTAAAGGAAAATGTATTTAGGTAGCACATGGCCGTTTATCTAATAAATCACCCATATGTATTCATTGTGGTTCCATAAGTGAGTTTGATGTGTTGTTATATATGCTCAGTATACCAGCCCCTCATTATTCATTTAATGCTGGCTGAGACCCATTAGTCCAAAAGCCCACCTCCAAGAAACTCCAATTTAGAAACTCTAATTACTTCAAAATGAGCCCAAACAGGCAAATGTTTTGACACTTAAAACCTGACTGCTTTTCACATAATGGGAAATCTCACCCAATTTCTGGGAGGCACTGATAAGGCTTTGTGGTTACAAGGGGTCTAAATTGCACTGTATTTCAGAGTTTTCAAACTCAGAGACCCAAAGACTCCCAACCAAGCTGATGCTGAGGGGTGTCACCTAGAGTCTCCTTTTCAGTTTTCAATCTCCCTCTCCCTGGAAGGTCCCTGCCCTCCTCTCTTTTTGAGGAGCATAGACCACTTCCCCAACCAGTGCTCCCTCCTCTGAACTGACTCCAGCTGTGAGGGACATCCCCCTCCACACACACACACACACACACACACACACACAACTGTAAAGGCATCACCCAGTAAAGCTCGTGTGTGCTGCTGTGAACTTGTCTTGTTTTCCTAGACCCTCCAGTGTCAATGTCAAAAGTCAGATGTTTATAATTTTTTGCTTGGATCATTTTTAGTGCTTTTAATTCTCCCATTCCTTAGCTATCCTTATTATCATTTAGTAAGAGATTTTTCTCTGAAATACTGCAATAGTCACTCACACTTTCACTTGATGTCTCATATTTTGAAAAGCCAAAACCTTTTAAAACCTACCTTCTTATTAATTTTGCAGCATCATATACTACTTTGGTTACTTAGCTTTGAATTCCCAGTTTTAATACAATATCTAGAACATATTTTAAATAAATACATGGTGTAGGGATGAATAGTTATAATTGTGAATAAAAACTTTGTACTTTGTAGGCTTGACATCAGGATAATACATATGTGTGAGGAGCTGAGAAGTGGGTTTTTACTAAGAAGATTTTCCTGATAAATATTAGGACATGTATTCCTTTGCTATTACAAAAATCACATGCTCTTTTAAAGGTTTTGGATTCTATTTAATCAAGCATAAATAAGGAGTGAAGAACTGTCTGAAACCACATGGAACTCTTTGCATTGCGCAATTGAGAATGAGATGCTTCATTGCTATTAAATAAATACAGCAATGCTATAAAATGAAATCAAAATGACTTAGATAAAAATAATTTTAATGTATGATAGAAGGAAAGAAAATGGAAAATAACAGAGATAAAATAACTGTTTCCTCATGTCCCATGAGTAATTCAACCTTACAAAAAATGAAAGTCAAATATCTAAATACATCTGGTGATTCTTGAGTGGCAAGAAGATTTATTCACACTCAAGAAAGGCCCCAGAGATGTCTCTTTCTTAGAGAATGGTTTAGGAAACTTGAAAAGATTTGGACACCGAGAGGGCAGTGAGGGAACAGGAAAAGATAGCACTTCTGGACAGATGCTGAGTTATTGTGATTCAGACTTATATATTCAATATGTTTATACATACATGCATGTACATATTATGCATATAATTTCTTTATAGTCATGAAAACTGTAGTGCTGCTAATTATAGAAAGTTTCTGTTACTGGGAATCTGAAAGAATATATCATCAACCCCTAGGAATAACGTAACATCTAGTCCCTCTTATAATACCAAACAAAAAGCAAAATAATCATAACAATCCTTAATCCAGATCCTCTTGAACAACCAAGAAGTTTTTAAATGCAGTTTTAAAAATGCTTGTATTTGGAGAGGACATTGAATGTAATGGCAACATAAGCAGTAAACCCACCAAACATGAGTTCCTTATAAGAAATAAAGCCCAGAGGGTTCAATCCTGCAGAATGCCATAATTTTTGAAAGCATCATCATTTAGGTAAGCCCTGATGAGCTTCTAAGGCCAGCATGTTACAGGAAACGTGACAAATTACAGAGTTGCAATTAAAGTCAGGTTTTCAGCACATATTTCCTCTCTTTTTCCTGATGGTACTGAGCAGGGAGTTTGTAAAACATTGAGATTGCTTAACCTCTGACTTTTATCACGGTCACCTAGTAGTTCCTGGTGTGGATCCCTGTCGCAGGCACATGCTTCTTACTTCTCAGAGTTTGCATGTGGGGGTATTGGCATCATTCTGCCTCCCTCAGTTGTGGTCTCTTTTTTCCTTCCTCTTGTCTACAGCACTAAAATTTTAGCAAATTTGTTGATATTGTGTGATTTTGAATAAAAATAAGGTTTTATACCAAAGATATGTTATCTAAAAATGGCACATATATGCATATATATATATATATATGAAATGCATTTCATCTAGATTTTAAATTATTCTTGCTCTTGGTAAAATCTATTCCATGTAGTGTCAGTCGTTCAGTTGTGTCTGACTCTTTGCAATCTCTTGAATGTAGCCTGCCAGGCACCCCTGTTCATGGAATTCTCCAGGTAAGAATACAGGAATGGGTAACCATTCTCTTCAATAGCTGAAATTTGACTGAAGGCAAATCTTTACTTCGTCTGTTCGACTTGAAGGAAAGACTGATTGAAGCTGTTTCAGTGTTTGGGAATCCCAGGTCTTCTAGGTTGTGTATGTGATCACTGGTTGGTTGCTTGATGATAAGGTTTACAAATGTCGTCTCTATTTTAACAGGACTGCATGGGTGGTGTCCTTGCTCTGACCCCTTAGTGGTCCAGAGTCCCATTAGCATCTATTATTCTATTGAATGACTGTGTATCTAGTTAGAAATGGAGCTTGAGATTTCATATTCTTTAGTAAGAGGATTGCCATAAAATTAATTTGACATCTTTGAAGACCACTCTATAATCCTGAACAAAGGTAAACCTTGGTCAAGTAAGCAAGGAAAATAGTTAATCAAAACTAATAAAAAGTTTGAAAATTATTAGATGAATAAACAATTACCTCTATTTAATTTAGAACCTTGGAGCTAGTTGGCAAACATAATGAAATAGCTTAAGTTTATAATATACTTTTGTACTTTACATGAGTAATGTATATTTATTAATAGTTTTCTTTCTTTTGGGACTTCCCTGGTCGTCCAGTGGTTAGAGACCATGCTTCCACTGTAAGATACCCAGGTTTGATCTCTGGCCAGGGGAACTAAGATCCCTCATGCCATGCTATATGGCCAAAAACCATTTTAAAATAATAATCTTTTTTTTAAAATAATAAAAAACAGTCTTATATACTTCATCTAGATTTTAAATCATTCTTCCTCTTGGTAAAATTTCCTATTACATACAGGGTCAGTCGCTCAGTCATGTCAGATTTTGTAATTCCATGGACTGTAGCCTGCCAGTCTCCCCTGTCCATGGCATTCTCCAGCAAGAATACTGCAGTGGGTAGCCATTCCCTTCTCCAAGGGATCTTCCCGACCCAGGGATCGAACCCAGATCTCCCGCACTTCAGGCAGATTCTTTATTGTCTGAGTCACCAGCTGCTGTTGGTCAGTCACTCAGTCATGTCCAACTCTGCAATTCCACGGGCCTGCCAGTCATCTCACCCTGTAACCAACCATCTTACCCTCTATCGTCCCTTTCTTCTCCTGCCTTTAATTTTTCCCAGCATCAAGGTCTTTTCTAATGAGTCGACTCTTTACATCAGGTGGCCAAAGTATTGGAGCTTCAGCATCAGTCCTTCCAATGAATATTCAGGATTGATTTCCTTTAGCCACGAGGGATTTCTATTAATGGATACCATGGCAAAATTGAGGAAATGAAGTTAGTCACCCATAACACAAAATATATAGAGGCTTCATGCCTTGACGCCTAAAGTGATGTTCTCAATTGTTTTGCTCTCTAAGAGTTCACATTTCCAATCATTATTCATACATAATTTAAAAACGAAGGAAGCAAACACCCTTCTTGATGTTTTTAAAGAGTATCTGGTTAATAGGCATAAACTAGATTACCCCCAAAATTAATTGGTATCTTTATTCTAACTGGTGTTGATTTATAGTTAGTTTTTATAAATATATATTAGTTTCTTTGTGTATCAGTTTCCATAATAACAAAATCCTTTGCATTATGCATTTCCTGTACATGCTTTTTTAAAGCACATGTTGAATAATTTTGGCATTACTATAAAAGAGCCTTGGTTTCTGATCTTATTTTTTAAAAATTTTGTTTATAGGCATCTTTCTCATATCAGAAATCCCTCATCCCACAGCAGATGAGCCATGAATCTTCCCTGTCTCACTGATTTTAAATGATATGCTGTCACTTAGATGATGATTGCCTCAGCTCTGTCATCAACTATGCATGGCATTCAAAATTATTGCACACTTTGTAAGAAAATAAAAGAGTTGTCACAGAAATTTTAAAATGAAAATATGTACTCAGAATTATTATTATTTTGTGTGAGAGAGAGAGAGAAAGATCTTTGCTAAGAATTACAGTAAGAGTCTTATCTGGACTTATTTCGGCCTTTCGGGTATGGTGTTTTTTATTGTTCTTTTCTTCCCCAGAATTTATTTAATCTTCAGATTTATGTATCCCATTGTCTCCTTGATGTACTCACTTTACAGTCTATAGGGGAGATTTTGAAATTTGACAGGGATTGGGCACGCCCTGGTGAGAGCAGACAAAGCTGAAAACAATCACCGTGTTCAAACAGCTGCAGGGAGCCTTGGAGGCTCTACAATCCCCCCTCGGTAGTGTAAGTAGGAGGTGGTATGTGAGCTGCCCAGGTCCACACCCAGGCTGGCACACCCATCCCCCTCCCAGCTACCAGCCTTGCAGGCAATGGCCGCCATAGCTCTCCCCCACTCTGAAGAAGTGCCAGGGCTTATATATAACAGAAGATCCATCTTGTTGGAAGGATTAAATTGCTATTTCTATTTTTCTGATATATATATAATACTTATCATATTGTCTGTTTCTCCTTTGATGGCTTTTGGCAGTTTATGTCTTTCAGGAAATTGTTCCATCTCATCTAAATATCAAATGTGTAGGCACAGGTTTTTATACTATTCGTTTAATCTGTCAAGGGGCTTCCCTGGTGGCTCAGATGGTAAAGAACCTGCCTGCAATGCAGCAGACTTGGATTCAGTCCCTTAGTGGGGAAGATCCCCTGGAGAAGGGCATGGCAGCCCACTCCAGTATTCTTGCCTGGAGAGTTCCATAAACAAAGGAACCTGCCAGGGTGCAGTATGGGGTCGCAGAGAGTTGGACACGACTGAGCAACTTAACACTTTCACTTCACTTTTAGCCTTTCATGCCCGTGGGGATAGTAGTGATGACTCCTTTTTCATTTCTGATTTTGGTAATTTTTTAAAAAATTACTTTTTTGGTTGGTCTGGCAAGAATTTAACCAATTTTATTGATGCTTTTAAAGAATCCACTTTGATTTCAATCATTTTTCTCTATTGTTTCTGTTTGCTTTTTAAAATATGTAAACACCTTATTTTGCACTTTAGTGAGTTATAATCAGAAAACTTATAATATATTTAAACATCCTAATTTGATATACAGATAACATTGTGAAATGATTCCCACAATCAGGTTAATTAACACATCCATCACCTCACATAGTTATGTTTGGGGTGGGTGTGTGTGTGTGTGTGTGGGTGTGTGTGTGTGTATGTAAGAATACTTCAAATCCATTCTCTTAGCACATTTCAAATATAATCTCTGTGCTATACATGAGATCCTCAGAATGGATCCATCTTAAAACTGGATGTCTGCATCTTTTGATGAATCTCTCCTCATCACCCCCAACCTCAGTCCCGGCAATCACCACTGTAGTCTTTTTCAATGAGTTTAATGTGGGTTTTTTTGTGCTTATGTTCCGCACATGATACCATACAGTATGTCTTTCTCTGGCTTGTTTCTGATATATTCTCTAATGATTTTTGTTTCCTTCTTCTGCTTGCTGTATGTTTAACTTTTCATCTATCTCTAGTTTAATAAGTTAGAAGTTTAGATATGACTTTTACTTTATTCTTTTTTTTTTCTTATATGTGCTTCTAATGCTGTTTGTTTTCCCTTAAGCACCGTTTATCAGCATTCCACAAATTTTGACGTTACATTTTTATTTTAACTCAGTTCAATTTTTATAAAATGCCATTTGAGATCACGTGTTTTGTAAAAGTATATTATTGACTTTCCAAAACTATGCATTTTTCCCCCTAGTTACCTTTCTTTTATTCATTTCTAGAGTAATTTCACTGTGGTCTAAGAACATACTTCTTATGATTAAAAAAAAAATTGTTGAAATGTATTTTGTGGCCCAGAATATAACCTGTCTCCATGAATGTTCCACTGTGTGCTTAAGAATGATTTGTTTTCTTAAGAATGATTTGTTTTATGTTGTTGTCAATTGATATTTTGTATAAAAGTCCATTTGCGTATGCGTGTTTGACATCTGTTCTTACTTTTATTATAGCTTTTTAGATGAACCGTTTAGTCAATTTTGGGATATTGTTGGCCATTGTTACTTCAAATATTTCTTCTGCTCTATTTTCTGTCTGCTCCTTTTAATGTTCCTTGTATGGTGTTATATACTTTTTGAAATTTCCCAGGAATTAAGCATTTTTTCTTTGCTCTTTTCCCCCTTTGCATTTCAGTTTGGGATATTTCCCATAGACACATCTTCAAACTCACTATTCGTTGCTTGATCACATCATGCTGGAGGACAGCCTTCATTTCAATTGTAGAATTTTGGCTTCTACGAGTTTCTTTTGATTTTTTTCCCTTAGAGTTTTAGTCTTTATGTTTATATTACCTGTTTGTTCTTGTATGTTATTTACTTTCTTCTTCAGACTACTTGATATATTAAAAAATAATTAATCTAATTCCTTATCTGATCTTTCTAACATCTTTTTCATACCTGAGTCTCAGCTGGGTGTTTCGTTTGTGTCCTTATGCCCATTATCTCCTCATCTTTGGTTATATCTTGTAATTTTTTGTTGAAGGTGGGGCCTTGTTTCTGGGAAAGAGTCTGTGTGTTACAGCTCTTTTCACGTTAACCCACTGGTATTGAACTGGAGCCTGTGCTGTGATGGTAGGGGTAGCGGATTAGAGTATTCAGTAACAATCTGATTAATTCTCAGTCTCCTAGTGGCGTTGTGTCTCTGCTAGTGACTTGACGAGTTTTTCTCTCCCTTCTTCCCTCATACAATTTTCTGTCATTTACCCCTTACTCCTTTAGCTGGCCGCAGTATTATTAATTTATATTATTAACGTCTCAAGCCCGGGTTAATAGGTTGTTGCTGTCCCACTTAGAGGGGGCAGGAAGGCTGAAGGAGGCTGGAGTGGAGAGACGTTCCTTCAGCCATCTGGGATGAAGTTTCAGAACATGCTTTGGTAAATCTGGTGAATTATTTTTTCCTAGAGCACATGCTTTTGCTGTGAAGACAGATCTGGGTATACTTACAACTATTTTTCCTTTTCTCCGTGTGGCCTCAAAGGGAATTTTTCCATGGGGTTCATGAAGGGAAAGCCCAGGGAAATGCGGGGTCTCCCCTAAGACTGTTCCTCTAGGAATTTCTTACTTTAGCACTAGTCCACAATTAGCCTCCATCCCTTTGTCAAAATTACCACTTATGTTTTCCTAGCGGTTTATAGCTCCAATGCTTTCCAACTATGATAAGCAGATTTCAGCTGCTAGATCATTATGAGTGTACCTGCTTCCCCAGATTTCAGGGTGGCTGTTTGCCTTCCAAACTCATTTCTGTGATGGGTATAAGAAAAGTCGTTCATTTTTAGTTTATCCTGCTGTTGCTGCTTTTCATAATGGGGGAGACAGTCTCCCAGAACTTTACATGCAGTTACTGAAATCAGAAGTCTTGAGCTGTTTTTCAAGCTGAACAGTTCTCTTCTTGGAAGACATGACCATTCAACAGAATCCTGGGGAGTCTGTGTTGATTCTTCAGTTCGGTGTTTTCAGAGCCTCAACGCTCTAAATACATCCGCCATCACTCTGTATCCTGAACCACCGGCCCAGAGGAATGGTATAGCTTCTACTGCAGCTTGAAGTTTTCCCACAGCTTACCCTTTTCCTGCTACCTTTTTGAAAATGGCAATTTCCTGAGTTTTTGAAAAAGTGAATCAAAGTTCTATTCCCAAGTGTACTGTGTGCTGCTTCCAAAATGTTTGAAGTAACAGCAAACTCTGTGCCTTCTCATTACTTGTAGAAGGCATGAGGTACAGCATCTTAACTTTTATAAGGAAGTGTTGTGCTAGCATGTCTTGGGGAAACTCGGATCCTGAATACTTCACCAAATACGGGTCTTATCTCCTACCCCTGGCATTCCTGTGTCTTTCTTGCCCATTCCTGTCCACCGGGAATTTGCTTCTTTCGTCAGTGTATTCCCAGAAGAGTACATGGCCACCCACTCCAGCATGGACAGAGGAGCCTGGCAAGCCACAGTCCATGGGGTCGGAAAGAGTCAGACAGAACTGAAGTGACTTAGCATGTACACACACATCAATGTATTAACTAGCATAGTGTTCTTCCTAAGGTCGACATAATTAAGATCCCTTTATACTGTATGATTATAGAAAGTAGATCAAAGTGCCCCTGAGTCCAGAGAGCAAAGATTTTTTTCTCAGCTTGCTTTTGATCTTCATGTGCACTAAGAAGAAAATATTTACTTAATTCTGCTAGGTGTCTGAAGCCATGCTTCTCTGCTCTCATGAGCATGAAGCATCCAGGACAGCAAGTGCAATTGAGTTATGACCTGTTTACGCTTATCATTGTGCACAACCATTGGGCAGGATCCATCTGTTTCTGCAGTGTCCAGAGAGGTGAATTAAACAGGGGAAGATAAAAGCCTCTCTCACTACATTTTTCAAATACTCAAAGGTGCACTAATTTCTGTGACTTTACTTCTGACTTACTGTCACTGGTGTACATGTGTGTATGAGGTGGCGGGTAAGGGGAGGGAAGCATTTAATGGGCTTTTCACTTGATGTTTTGCAAGGTAATGCCCTTGTTTCACAGGCCAGGGAACCGGTGTGAGGCTTCTATCAGGTTAAGTGTATCTATCCCATTATACTTTGAAAATAAAATAACTGCAAGGTAGTTTCTTATTGCTACTGTAACTTAATTTGCATCTTAAAACAAGAACAAAGTTATTATTTTACATTTCCGGAGGTTAGAAATTCAAATGGGTCTTATTAAGTCCAAAATTAAGGTGCTGACATAAAGATGAGTTCCTTTCTGAAGTTTCTGGGCAAATTTTTTTTCCCTTGCCTTTCTAGCTTCTGGAAATTTCTTCCTTCATTCACTATGTGGCTTTTATGAAGCAGAGACATTGCATTGCCAGCCAAGGTCCATATAGTTAAAGCTATGGTTTTTCCAGTGGTCATGTATGAATGTGAGAGTTGGACCATAAAGAAGGCTGAGTGCCGAAGAATTGATGCTTTTGAACTGTGGTGTTGGAGAAGACTCTTGAGAGTCCCTTGGACTGTAAGGAAATCAAACCAGTCCATCCTAAAGGAGATCAGTCCTGAATATTCATTGGAAGGACTGATGCTAACGCTGAAGCTCCAATACTTTGACCACCTGATGCTAAGAGCCAACTCATTAGAAAGGCCCCTGATGCTGGGAAAGATGGAAGGCAGGGGGAGAAGGGGATGACGGAGGATGAGACGTTTCGATGGCATCACTGACTCAATGGACATGAGTTTGAGCAAGCTCTGGGAGATGGTGAAGGACAGGGAAGCCTGGTGTGCTGCAGTCCATGGGGTCACAAAGAGTTGGACACAACTGAGCAACTGAACGACAACGTCAGTTTTAACTTTGCTTCCGTTCCTTTAACTCTGCCTCCTCTGCTCCATCTTTTCCTTATAAGGACTCTTAGAGTTACATTGATTGCTCTCTAATAAACCAGGATAATCTCACTATTCAGAGGCCTTACTTTAATCACATCAAATAAGTCCTGCTTGCCATGTGGTGTAAGGCTCCACAAATTCCAGAGATAGAACAAGGACATTTGGGAGGGGGCATTGTTTTGCCTACCACAGTAGTTACACTGAACCTATAGGATTCCCTGAACTGTGCCCAAAGTCCATTTATCTCCTGGCTTAATTTACTTCCACTCTCATTATAAAACCATGATGAAATTTTGGGTCTCTTAAGTGTCAACTCCACATCAGTTCCTGTAAGCAGCAGACCTTGAAAATCTGGGAAGCCTCCTCTCCTTCGTGACTTCCACCTTGGTGAGCAACTTTAGAAGCTCTTTGGGAAGGAATGCACAATGAATGTATTTATTATGGTTTTCCAGCCTCTCACCTCAAGCTGCTCTGGCCTTTTCTTCATTCTGGGTCAGTGAACTTGATTTAACTCTGAAACTGGGTAAGAGGTCATCATTCTTCATTGTAGTGTCTGACTCATTAACCTGTCTGCCAGCTTCTGTTTTTTGTTTTCTTGTATAAATCACACAACACTGTCATTAGCCATTTATCTATCTGAATGCTAGTGACTTCAAGACCTATCAACTACTGCTATAAATTGTTGCAGGTCAAGAGATCCTGCTTCCCACTCAGGCCTGAATGGTCATTTGAAGTGATGTCCACCTTAACTCTGCTGTTTACGTGATGCATTTCCTCCCTGTCCTTCTGGTTTAGGCTCAGAGGGAATCTTTCCCACTGCTACTTGGGAGCCTACTTCTGGGACAGAATATCTGGCCTACCGAGGAAAACTAGCCCTAAACTTCTTAGGACTCCTGGTGACTTCCTCAATAGTGTATGGGTTTTTGCCCCAATAAAAATAAGGGGTTCTCTGGGTCATCCAAATAACTGTATCAGATGGTGGTTTCTTGGGCCAAATATGATAAATCAAGCCTGATAGTCCCACTTCATGAAGTTGAATGCTCCCTTATTGGACACTGATGTAAGACAGTTCTGATTTTTTGTTTAGTTTGATAAGGACTCTCCCTGGATTCTTGTTTTAAGTACCACCCAGCAAACTCTTCTTGGTCCCAGCTGCAGGTATCTTTGCCAGAACTTTCATGAGCAACCACTTTCATGAGCGTCTTCCTCCTTCTCCTCTTTATTCTTTTTTAAAAATCAGCTGCATATTTTTACTGTTGTTCAATTGATAAGTTGTGTTCAGTCAATAAGTCGTGTCTCACTTGTTGCTACCCCTTGGACGGCAGCATGCCAGACTTCCTTGTCTTTCACTATCTCCTGGAGTTTGCTCAGACTTATGTCCATTGAGTCAATGATGCCATCCAACCATCTCATCCTCTGTCATCCCCTTCTCCTCCTATCTTCAATCTTTCCCAGTATCAGGATCTTTTCCAATGAGTCATCTCTTCATATCAGGTGGCCACTATATTGGAGCTTCAGCTTCAGCATCAGTTCTTCCAATGAGTATTCAGGATTGATTTCCTTTAGGATTGACTGGTTTGATCTCCTTTATGTAGTCCTTAATTCTGCATTCCATGTATGTTTCCATAAATCCTGCTTGCTTATGGAAGATAGTTCCAGACATTTCTGTGGTGATAAGGTTGTATTTTCCCAGAGCAGGTTTTGTTTTTCTCTGCTTTGGCTAAACTAAGTTATAAGTACTGGCTCTAGCAACAAGGGACAAAAACTGATGGATTTTGAGGGGAACAGGGATCATTCAGAGAGCACCTGCTTTAAGTGAGAGTGTGTGGTCCATAGACAGGGATGTCTGTGCTTCTATGGCAAGGAGAAAGCAAATATTTCAGGGTAATTTGGGATTTCAGCATGTTCAGCATCAGACTGTCCTGTAAGCTATGGATGTAGGAGGCAATTTTGTAAGTTTCTAACTGGATTCTGTGTAGAAGCAAGAGAAAATCACACAGTATTCTACAAAAATAAATTTTAATGTAGATTAATAAAAAATAGCTTTCAGAGAAAAGTTATTCTGAAGAAAAGGAAAATATTCCAGTGATTGAGAGGAGATGTATACAGCTGATGTATCATTAATTGGAAATGATTTAGAATCATTTACTCAATCTTAAAAACAAACACTTCAATATATATCTTGTAAACTGAAATAGCCTTCTAATAAATCTTAAACAGAAGAGATCTGGTGTTGAAGATGTAGAGGAAAGTGAATAGATATCAAGCTTAATTCTAAATTTTCCAAGGTGGACATTAGATGAATTTAAACTTATATTTAAATGTTCTAATTGACACAATTAAGAAACATCTTTTTTGAAAGGCTAGAAGAGGACCAGACTGGAAGAATCACCTTTCTCTAAAATAATATAATCTAGAAATAATTCAATAAAAAATATTTATATTTTGTTAGTTCAACCACTGTAGAGAGAAGTTTCATCATTTGTTTCCAATGAGGTTTAAAGGTTGAAAACTTTGTAAGAAATTTGAGCAAAGAGAGTCACAAAAGTATTTTTTAAATTAATTTATTTATTTTACTTGGAGGCTAATTACTTTACAACACTGTAGTGGTTTTTGCCATACATTGGCATGAATCAGCCATGGGTGTACATGTGTTCCCCATCCTGACCCTCCCTCCCACCTCCCTCCCCATCCCCTCCCTCAGGGTCTTCCCAGTGCATCAGCCCTGAGCGCCCTCTCTCATGCATCACACCTGGGCTGGCAATGTGTTTCACATATGGTAACACACATGTTTCAATGCTGTTCTCTCAAATCATCCTGCCCTTGAGTTAGGCAAAGCACAAGTTTAGCAATATCTTGAGAATGCCATGGACTTTTGCAAATGTTGATAGACAAGAAGGACAAAAAATGCTTGGTTACTAACTTACTGATCTTCATATTCCCTCTTCTTTGTTTTTTGTGATTTTTTTTACATGTGTTTTAGTTTTCTATCTGCATCAAACTTTTAAAATGTCTTGGATTTTGTAATAGACAAATTTCATTGAAATTTTCAACCCACATATTGTACTTTTATGTTTAGTAATGTATTTACATGCAGTCAAATATAATAATTTAACAAGTGTTAGTTTCAAAAATTCCTAGCAGAATAACATAAAATACAAGAAGATTATTAGCCACCAATCATCATATAATCATCAACATTTTCAGCCCTATTTTACTTAGTAAATAATGAGTAATTCTTGGCTATTTTTCTTGTCTATTGGAAATTAATTGGTGACACCAAAGTTCAGCAAACAAAAAATCTGAAGCAATCATCATCAAAATGCTTGCATATCCAGGGTGCTAATTTTCATGACCAAGATATTTAATTTGCATTATTATAGACTGGAATACCTAAGAAATAACTGAGGAAATTTGACTAATTTGATTAAATTCAGTTATAAATTTTTTAAAATAGTCCAAAATTTCAATCAAAGCACTGCCAGTAGTAGCCAACCATATTTTAAATCAGATTATTCTCTCCTCTCCCTTTCATTCTGTGATAACAGTATTTATTTTAGTATCTCTTTCAAAATCATCTTGCATTGTCATACTTCCACTTGTTGAAAGAGCATTGCCTGGTGGGCTACAGTCCAGGGGGTCACAAAGAGTCGGATACGACTGAGCAACTAAGCATGCAGCACATCCAGGTAAATGCTATGATAATGACTTATTTAATCTATTGTTCTCAGAGGAGATTTTAAATGATTTTAATGATCTGTATTGAGCTACAATTAAGCAAGCTAACTTTGTTATAATTTGTCCTGTCATAATAAAGCTTTGCAACTTGAGTGATATAGTAAAAATCAGGAATGTACTTGCAGGCTGAAGTCATATAAAAGTCCTGAAATCTAAGATTTATTAAGATTTTTAATCTTTAATAAAAGAAAGAGTAAACAAATTATTATTCTGTATGCTGTTATCAAATGTCAGATTTAACAAAGGAAACGTAGATGCTTGGGAGGATTTTCCCGGTTTCTGTCTTCATCATTCTTTTCTGCTTTCTCTTTCTCCATATTCTTCCTAACCATCATTACATTTGAAGACTCTGCCTCTAATTTTTGTCTGGTTTTGCTAGATTTTCTTTCTGTGTGATA
This sequence comes from Cervus canadensis, assembly GCF_019320065.1. Classification (NCBI taxonomy): domain Eukaryota; kingdom Metazoa; phylum Chordata; class Mammalia; order Artiodactyla; family Cervidae; genus Cervus; species Cervus canadensis. The sequence goes on along the minus strand of NC_057408.1, from coordinate 26,084,309 downwards.
CTTCACACACAAAGAATTCAAGTAGTAGTTCTTGCATGATGAATTTTATGTTTACACATCTGGTTCTATTAGGCTTTAAATCCATATATCTACTATCGTGGTAGAAGTAGAAGCTCTTTCCTGTTATTTCAGAAATACCTTAGAAACCTTTTTTTTTTTCTTCAACTATTACCCTTAAAACGCTTTCATAAATCTTAATGTCCTTCAATTTGAATAGTTAGCTCCACAAAGCATTTTATAGCCTGCATAGTCTACCCCCAACCAGTCACTGAAAATTGTCTCTCATGATTCTCTCTCAACCTAACATGCTGGCCAAACTGTATACATTCATCTATGTCTCAGATACATTTTGCTTCAACTTCTTATTTAGTGTGTTAATGCTTAAGACTTAACCTTATTTCTCTCACTTCTCATCTATATTTTAAGACACTGACAATATTTTAAAAAATGTAAATCTTTCCCTGATAATTTTGCTGAATAAAGTTCACTCTCTTTTAATCCCAAAGTCTCAAACTTGACTTTGTGCAAACTTAATGTAATTTTCCACGATTTGTTTTGCTTCATCTTTCTTCTCTAACACAAAAATAGCAATTACAGAAGTGAATCCTCTTTTGGCATTCCATAGAGACTGCATGCTTTTCTTTTTATTAACAGATTAAGAAAAATGATTCTGAATTTGACTTGGGTAATTTCTATAGTACATTCATGACAATGGAAATTTAAGTGTATGGAGTTTGAGGTACTATGTATTTGAGGACAAAAATCCATTTTTATATAGTTTCTTTTAAACTTCAGAACTTACAGAGTTGTAAGTGTTCTATTAATTAGGCAGACCTGAAGCTAAGACAGCTGAATCTGTATGAGACTTTAGAATGCATTAAAGTAGAAGATACAACACAAATCCATGTTTAAAGTGTGCAGTTTGATTAGTTTTGGCACACCTGACCACTAGCACAGTCCCATTTTGAAATATTTAGTGTCTGTGTGAGTGTGCGTGCTAAATGGTTGTTGTTGCTGAAACACAGAAAAGCAGGCCAGACACTGAAGGCATAAGCGCTTGTCCACTGCTGTGACGTCGAGTGAGCCCGAGAAGTGCCTGTTAGGTTCCTTGCTGTTTGTGAACATACTTTCTGTTTGCTCACAGCCAAACTTTTGTTTATCCTGTTCCCTCTGACAGAATCCTCCTACCACAATACCCAACTGCCAAAATGCTCTCTATTTGTCAATGTCTAAATCAAATCCAAGCTTAGTCCCTGGAGTCCTTCTTTATGTCCCCATCAAGAAGTTCTATCAGCCAGCTTTGAAATCCCATGGTGTGCTAGCTTATATTCTTTTGTTTTTGGTTTTTTTTTTTTTTTTGAAAATTTACAAAATACTGTTTTCCACAGCCATAGTGGATTCATGGTGTCTTTTTAAAGTAGAATACATTTAGTAATTAGCCACAAAAGAATAGCTAATTACATTTATATGTAATACTTTTTATGTAAATGAATGTGTGTGTCAATGTATCAGTCAACTTGGGCTGTTATAACAGAATACCACAGGCTGGTTAGCTTAAATTCAGCAGACATTTAGTTTCTCATAGGTCTGGAGGCTAAAAGTTCATGTTCAGATTGACAGCAAACTTTGTTTATGATGATTCCTCTCTTGCTAATTTGTAGACGGCCACCTTCTGGCTGCGACCTCACAAGGCGTCTTCTCTGCTACAGAGAAAACTTCGTCGTCTCTTCCTCTTGTTATAAGGGTTGCCTGTGCGCTCAGTCACTTCAGTCGTGTCTGACTCTTTGCGACCCCATGACTATAGCCCGCCAGGCCCCCCTGTCCATGGGATTCTCCAGGCAAGGATGCTGGAGTGGGTGCCATGCCCTCCTCCAGGGGATCTTCCCGACCCAGGGATGGAACCCGAGTCTCTTGTCTCCTGTTTGGGCAGGCGGGTTCTTCAACACTAGTACCACCTGCGAAGTCCCTGTTTTGAAGAATTGGGGCTTCACACAAATGGCTTCATTTGACCTTAATTACCTCTATAAAGACCCTGTCTCCAAATATAATTATATTGGGAGTTATGGGTTTAACATTTGAGCTGGAGAGAGGGGCACAATTCAGCTCATAATAATTAGCAAAAGATTCACCTCACCATGTCTTTTGTTTGTGTGTTTTGTAGAATTTAAATTAGTTATTTATTTTTGGCGGTGCTGGGTCTCTGTTGTTGCTCGGGCTCTTCTCTGGTTGTGACGCAGGGCCCACTCTCCTTGGGGCGTGCGGGCTCCTCACTGCGGTGGCTTCTTGTTGCGGAGCGCAGGCTCCCGGCGCAGAGGCTTCAGGAGCTGTGACTTCCGGGCTCTAAACGGGCTCCGTAGTTGTGGCTCCTGGGCTTAGCTGCTCCACAGCATGTGAGATCTTCCGGGGTCAGGGGTCGAACCTGTGTCTCCTGCATTGGTAGGTGGGGTTTTTAACCACTGAGTCACCAGGGAAGCCTGACCATGTACATTTATTTTTGATTCATGGATGCATATTTTAACAGCTTACCCGTTTCTAAGCAGAAAGTCATCAAACCAGAGCAGTCTTCCTTTCATTTATAACATGATCTACAGCTTTAATGTAACATATTTTTGTGACTGTGCTTTGTAGTAGGTGCTGGTGCACTATATGTCACATCTATTAATACTTAACATCTTAGCTGAGACCACTAATGATTAGCACATGTCCTGTGGAATCTAGAAAGGTAGATAGTAGGCAGTATTGGAATTCAGAACAGAATTTCTTGAGCTAAAGGAAATTCTAAGTCTTTATCCCTATAGTTTGACTTGGTGATAGTATGAGAATATCAAAGTTAACACTATAATAGCCTGAAGTAAGTTGATATATCTTGTATTTTGCATTATAGGTAACTTGTTGCTGTTGTTCACTTGCTAAGTCCTGTCCTGTCCAACTCTTTGCGACTCCATAGACTGCAGCATGCCAGACTACAGATAACTACTGCTTATTTAAATGTCATTAAGTATTTCTGAAGTCACTTTGTATATCCATAAAAATGATCTTTCATTTTTTAAATGAAAATTCTGGAATATAAAGAAATAGGTATAACATCCCCCACCCCCTCAAATGGGTGAAAGAGAAGAGTGAAAGAGCTTGCTTGAAACTCAACATTAAAACAAACAAACAAACTAAGATCATGGCATCTGGTCCCATCACTTTGTGGCAAATAGAAGGGGGAAAAGTGGAAGTAGTGACAGACTTTATTTTCTTGGGCTCCAAAATCACTACAGATGGTGACTGAAGCCATGAAATTAAAAGACACTTGTACCTTGAAAGTAAAGCTATGACAAACCTAGACAGCGTATTAAAAAGCAGAGACATCTGTTTACCGACAGAAGTCATTCCAGTCAAAATTATGATTACTGAGCAAACTCTGGGAAATAGTGAAGGACCAGGGAGGCTGGCGTTTTGCAGTCCATGGGTCGCAAATAGTCGGACACGACTTAGAGACTCAACAAGGACAAAAAACGCCTCAGATAATTATCTGGAATATTTATGTAAAAATATACATACACTGTTACATAAATGAAATTCAATTTATTTTGGATGGGGTAGTTTAGATAAATTCTAATTTCTTTCTTTTTTCTTTTTTAAAAATTTATTTACTTATTTATTTTTCCATTTATTTTTATTAGTTGGAGGCTAATTGCTTTACAATATTGTAGTGGGTTTTGTCATACATTGACATGAATCAGCCATGGAGTTACATGTATTCCCCATCCCGATCCCCCCTCCCACCTCCCTCTCCACCCGATTCCTCTGGGTCTTCCAGTGCACCAGGCCCGAGCACTTGTCTCATGCATCCCACCTGGGCTGGTGATCTGTTTCACCATAGATAGTATACATGCTGTTCTTTTGAAACATCCCACCCTCACATTCTCCCACAGAGTTCAAAAGTCTGTTCTGTATTTCTGTGTCTCTTTTTCTGTTCTGCATATAGGGTTATCGTTACCATCTTTCTAAATTCCATATAAATGTGTTAGTATGCTGTAATGTTCTTTATCTTTCTGGCTTACTTCACTCTGTATAATGGGCTCCAGTTTCATCCATCTCATTAGGACTGATTCAAATGAATTCTTTTTAACGGCTGAGTAATATTCCATGGTGTATATGTACCACAGCTTCCTTATCCATTCATCTGCTGATGGGCATCTAGGTTGCTTCCATGTCCTGGCTATTATAACAGTGCTGCGATGAACATTGGGGTGCACGTGTCTCTTTCAGATCTGGTTTCCTCAGTGTGTATGCCCAGAAGTGGGATTGCTGGGTCATATGGCAGTTCTATTTCCAGTTTTTTAAGAAATCTCCACACTGTTTTCCATAGCGGCTGTACTAGTTTGCATTCCCACCAACAGTGTAAGAGGGTTCCCTTTTCTCCACACCCTCCAGCATTTATTGCTTGTAGACTTTTGGATAGCAGCCATCCTGACTGGCGTGTAATGGTACCTCATTGTGGTTTTGATTTGCATTTCTCTGATAATGAGTGATGTTGAGCATCTTTTCATGTGTTTGTTAGCCATCTGTATGTCTTCTTTGTAGAAATGTCTGTTTAGTTCTTTGGCCCATTTTTTGATTGGGTCATTTATTTTTCAGGAATTGAGCTGCAGAAGTTGCTTGTATATTTTTGAGATTAATCCTTTGTCTGTTGCTTCGTTTGCTATTATTTTCTCCCAATCTGAGGGCTGTCTTTTCACCTTGTTTATAGTTTCCTTTGTTATACAAAAGCTTTTAAGTTTAAAATTCTAATTTCTTGAGCACTAATGTATTTATCCTTACTCACTGATGCTAATATTGAAAACATGCAGTACATCTGAGTCCATTCATTCCACTGATATGTTTTAATATAAGGAAAGTGAGTCTATTAATATGTTTAAAAGACTTGTACAAAGTCCTATCACCTGGACAATGATAGTTCCCTAAGTCAAAGCAACCAGGTTCACAATCTTTAAATGTTTTAAATTCATTGCATTCATCACATGTGATTAATAGAGTCTCTCAACTGAGTCCTCATCTGAAAATTATTGATCTAAGATACTCTCTATATAAACCTTTTTCTTTCTCTTACCTATTGTCTTTGTAAGTTCAATAAGGACAATAACTCTGTTTTATTCTCTACTGTATTCTCCAGACTCTAGTGCTAGAACAGTTAAGGAGTCAGTGATGATTTGCTGAATGAATAAATTGGTCAGTAATTGGCTGGCTAGGGTTTCTATGGTCACTTCAAATACAAATACAGATTGACTTAGTAATTTTCAGGTTATTTCAAGTCAATTCTAAATAGTTAATAGGATAAAGAAAGGAACTTTTATTAATAAATTATAAGAATTGCTCTTGTAAAGAAATTTCCATAGCAAAAGAACTATTTATTTAAAATTGATAAAAAGGCAATCAAAAAGAGTATTCAAGTTAGGAAATATATGTATTATTATAAAATTTTGTCTATATTAAAATAATAGTGATGTCTGAAACATGTAAGATGTTTTTTTTTTTTAAATCAGTGACAAATGTGAAAAATTATGAGCTGAACAGTAATGAATATATGGTTACATGAATACAGCCCAAGTGGATGCATTTATATTTAAATATGCACAAGAACTGAGATAAAAGTAGTGGTCAAATGCAAATGTCCACTAAGATACCATAAAGTAATATTAGAGAATAATGATCTGTAAAAGTCATGTTCTTCAGAATATTTTTATGAGTTCTACTTATACATCTAGGACATAAGAATTAGTTCTTTTATTAAACATAACAACTAGTCATCCATGAAGTTTATAAAAGGAACTGAAAGCATTGTGAATGACAGTATTCAAGAACTTGAAGGCAAAGGAGGCTAGTTGTTACAATTAAATGTTTTCTGAAGTACTCAGTGATATTGATAGACTAGCAAAAATGCAAGCAACTGAATGATTATGTTTGGTAGAATAGCAGTAGTGTGATAAATACATGAGGCATTTGGAAAAGAATGATAGCTTGGTTTTATAAAATAAATCATAAATGTACATTTCTACATCTTTGTTAGTGGTGATAAGGAAATTATTCAGGGTGTCTTCTGTGGTGCTGGAGATAATCAAAAATTCCATCTGCAGCAACTGCCAATTTTAAGATGACTATAAGTACAATCACCTGTAAGTCTCCCTTAATTTACCTTTTATAGATATTATACTAAAATCAGCTTAAACTGCTATATGATGTAAAAATTACTTTTTTCCCCTTTTATCTCCCTGCTTCTAATCCTACTTCCTCCTAAAAAGAACCACAAATTAAATCCTTATATGCCAACTGCTTTTTATACAAATGGAATCCAGCTTAGCCTTACTATCCCTTAAAATTTAGACGGGGGCTAATATCTTTTACACAGCTTGACATTGAGTTCAGTTCAGTCGCTCAGTCATGTCCGACTCTTTACTGCCCCATGGACTGCAGCACCCCAAGCTTCCCTGTCCATCACTAACTCCCAGAGCTTACTCAAACTCATGTCCATCAAGTCTGTGATGCCATCCAACCATCTCATCCTCTATTGTCCCCTTCTTCTCCCACCCTCAATCTTGCCCAGCATCATGGTATTTTCCAATGAGTCAGTTTTTCGCATCAGGTGGCCAAAATATTGGAGCTTCAGCTTCAGCATCAGTCCTTCCAATGAATATTCAGGACTGATTTCCTTTAGAAGGACTGGTTGGATCTCCTTGCAGTCCAGGGGACTCTCATGAGTCTTCTCCAACACCACAATTCAAATTCTTCGGTGCTCAGCTTTCATTATAGTCTGGCTCTCACATCCATACATGACTACTGGAAAAACCATAGCTTTGACTAGACGGAACTTTTTCAGCAAAGTAATGTATAAGCTGTCTAGATCGGTCATAGCTTTTCTTCCTAGGAACAAGCATCTTTTAATTTCATGGCTCCAGTAACCATCTTCTGTGTTTCATGATGGCAGTTAACCATCTGCCCCCCAAAATAAAGTCTGTCACTGTTTCCATTGTTTCCCCATCTATTTGCCATGAAGTGATGGGACCGGATGCCATGATCTTAGTTTTCTGAATGTTTAGTTTTAAGCCAGCTTTTTCACTCTCCTCTTTCACTTTCATCAAGCGGCTCTTTGGTTCTTCTTCACTTTCTGCCATAAGGGTGGTGTCATCTGCATATCTGAGGTTATTGATATTTCTCCTGGCAATCTTGATTCCAGCTTGTGCTTCAACCAGCCCAGCATTTTGCATGATGTACTCTGCATATAAGTTATGTATAAATTTAAGAATTTATACAGCTTGACATTGTCCCATATAATTACATTTTTTATTAAAGCTTTGCACATGGGGTGAAATCTTTTTGAAGTTGTCATGTTTCATCACTTCTTGATTTTATAGTCAATAAAGCACTGACATTGGTGGTAAACATTTTGTGATGATATAGAAAGGACTCCATTTTGTTATGTTGGTAGGAAACTGAGTATTGAGTTTTATTGAAAGCTTTCTCTACGTTTTTTTAAATGGCCATGCCATTGTTCTCTTTACCAATAATTCAGAAAATTTAATTAGTGAATGTTTTAATGTTTTATCACTCTGAAATTCCTCAGGTGAAATATTTGTCCAGCATGTTAATTTCATGGTGAGTAAGAGTATATGGTGAGGATTTTATTGACTCTTTTTTTCTGCTACACACACATAGACACACACAAAATATGTGTATATAAACTTCTTAAATGCAGTTCTTATATATGTACATGTATACCTGTATAATCATATGTATATTCATGAAAATTTGATCTCTGCTTTTTCTACATGAGCAACATCTCTGTTTGAATACAGCATGTTTTCTAAACATGTAACTATTGTAGCATTTTAAACCATTTCCACCTGAAACTCTCACTAATTGATTCCCCAATTCTATGTATTTACTAAAATGAGGCAGAATGTCTCTATAATCAATAAATGGATTTCTTTGGAACAGAAGAACCAGATAAAACTCTAAGCTTAATGACTATAAAGAACATGAGTTTTATGCACTTAAAATGGGAATACAGAAAGTCTTAGGAAGGCAAAAGCAGCAATAGTTGTCAAAAAGGAATATTCAAAAAATAAATTTTAAAGAATGATGAGGACTGCCTGTAACAAACATCTGGATATACCTTATTTCCTGACTTTCAGTATATTGAAAAGTAAAAATGCAGTCCACTGTTTTAATAGAATTTATGTAAGTATACAAAAAGCAACTTCTGATTATTTTTAATACCAAATGTTAATTGAAAAGAACGGTCCAATAATGTGGTGATGTGCTCTATACTGTTCTGCTCAGCTTTAACAGATTTTGCCAAACAATTTTCCAAAGTGATTTTACCAATTCACAATTTCATCAGCTCTGTATCCATGCTAAAGCTTGGCATTTTTTAATGACTTGAAAATAATTTAGCCATACTGTTGGATGTGAAATATTACACTCTCCATCACATTGTGGTTTTAATTTTAGTTACCTGATTGCTAATGGATTCAAGTACATTTTTCTATGTCCATTGATAAGGCAAGGGGACTCTATCTCCCTAACAAAGATGTGGGTTTCCTAAAACTAAGAAATATATATATATATTTTCTTTTCTTTCTTCTGTTTTTTTTTTCATTTTCGCCCCGTGATCAGTACCTTCTAAAGTGCCTGGCTCAGAATCCATATTAAATAAAAATTATATAACTCACTGAATAAAAATAATTTGTGAGAATAGGGATTCCCTGGTAGCTCAGCTGGTAAAGAATCCACCTGCAATGCAGGAGACCTGAGTTCGATCCCTGGGTTGGGAAGATCCCCTGCAGAAGGGAATAGCTACCCACTCCAATATTCTGGCCTGGAGAATTCCATGGACTATAGTCCATGGGATCACAAAGAGTGGACATGACTGAGTGACTTTCACTTTCACTTTCAAAGAATATATATAGATACTAGCTACTGTGGGAAGACCCAGAAGATCAAGTAACAATATCTGTTAAATCGTTTTTTGAAGTTTGGGAGCATGTTTGTCTCATATCACAAATGTCGTATTTAATATAAGCTTGCTGAGATGATTAATTCGTACTTGTATTGGTAAGCTCTACATCTTTCACTATAATGTCTTCGTGCATTATATATTGACAAGAAAATGGTCTTTCTGAAGATTTCCTATTTATAATACCAATATTTTCCATTATTTATTATTATAGACAAATATGCTAATTTTGGATATTTCTATCCTCAATACAAAACATTTGTTCACCTTTGAGTCTGTTTCTTCGTTCTTTTAATAAGATTTTTCCATTAACTTTCATGCAAAAGGTCATTTAATATATTTAATATAACTAATTAAAGTTGCCTCTGTAGTGTGAATATCAAAGCGACCACTTTGATTTCAAATAAACCCTCGGACTGTTAATCCTCAAAGCCTCTATTCTGTCCCCATGCTTGATTATCTATAGTACATGCTGATGATTCTCATCTATCTGGCTGTCCATCTATTATCTACTCATACATTAATCATCTATGCTATCCACAGTTTTAACAAGCTAAATATGTGTTAATTATTATTTTAATATTTTGCAACAAAAGTTTTAAAGTCCAGACATTATTTGCATTCCTTATTTCTGTTTTATTCTCTGTTGCATACAAAATGAGTCATTTTTCTTTAAAAGCTGAGATGTACTCAGAGTTACATGAGACTATCAAGAGAATATTGAGAAGGTAACTGAGGCTATGTGTTTCTGATCATAGCTGGAGTAATACACTAAATATCTGCATTACATAGTACACATTTTAAGACTGGTTCTTTATAAACAATGAAAGACATATTATATTAAAATATTTAAAACATGTTTCCAAAATTATCAAGAAGTAAAGCAATCCTGAATTATGTTCTGATGCTTCCATTCTAAAATCAGAAGGAAACATTAACATTTACATAAACTGTGGTAAATCTGTTTTAATAACAAGGTTGATATATTTGTATAGACTTTATAAAAAACTAACCTAATTTTAACCTTGATGAGTAAATTATATGATGCAACACCAGGAATCACTACAGTCAGAGTTAAATTAATTAACTATTTTAGCTATTTTTTTAAATCAGTTAGAACCACTCCAAATGTTAACAGGTGTTAAAAAACTTCCTAAATATTGGACTCCATTTAATATATTATCTGCCAGGGAAAATATTCCATTGTAGGTCTCTTGTAAATGTATTTAGATACAATCAACAGAAAGAAAACTCAGTCTGCAAACTGTAACCTATCAGTTTTCAAAAGGTATATATTTTATCTCAAGTAGCAAAAATTCAAAATATAGTTTAATGTGAGCCAAAAAAGTCACACACTCCTACCCAGCAGAGATTAAAGATACAAAAACTAAAACCTGCATGATTTTCTCATAGCTATGTTATATAGCCGTGTTGTATAATCTAACAAACTGCTGTATCTCTTTTTTTTTTTTTCATTTTTAGCTTAGATCAAAACCAAACCGGAATGGAGTGAACAGCTCCTAAAGTAACTGATATATGAAAGTGTAATAAATATTAAATGAAAATAATATAAAAGATTAAAAACAGATCAAAGAATTTAAAAACCTGAGAAGTTATTTAACATATTAACAGCTACTGAGAGAAGAAAAATCTATATTTATTGTGGTATTTAGCTGAAAACCTGCAACATTCTGCTTGGTATATATTTCAGTCAAACAGAAATAAGTCTCAATATTTTTGTTAATTGACAAAATAGATTTATGTATTGACGATAACTTCCCTTAATAAAACAATAGCAATAATTTTTATTTATTGATTGATTTTAATTGGAGACTAATTACTTTACAATATTGTGGTGGTTTTTGCCATACATTCACATGAATCAGCCATTGAGCCAATGATCACCATTAAGTTAGGAAAGTTTATTAAAAATAGAAGTTCCATTTACATATTTATGACCATTTAGAAATCCAAACAGTCTAAGTTTTTTTAGAATGTGTCAATTATTAGTATCAACAGCAAAAAACTAAATAAGTTAACTGACATATACGATTTTTTCTCAAATTCGTCCTGATTTCCTGAGGGTAGAGCTTAACTCTGCCCTTGCACTTAGCGCTGTCTCTATGCAAATGCGTCTGTGCTGGTTCTGATTTATGAGTCATTGTGAGAGCTATGCACTGTAACATACAACGTCAAGGTAATATCTTCCTGCCCATTTAATCCACACAGGGACTTTGATATGTAATACGTGAACTTTAGATCCAACATCAGAACAGGCAAGAAGGTCAAGCAGGAGTCCATAGACTCATTTTCTAATTTCTGCTTTGTCCTGAAAACTGCTATTTTTCCCTAGGAAGAGTTTATACAGAATAGATTTCTCCTTGATCTTCTCTTTTATAATAGTTACTTTATTTCCTCCTTATTTCTAATTCTAACTACAATTTTTCATCAAATTTTTATGTTTCTTACTCCTTGCTAGTCATTCTAATGTTCATTTTAGAATGACTATACACTCTTTAAAGCTCTTCTTTTTCTTGTTTAATGATATTATTAGTAATTATCTTTAGTAATCAAAAATATGATATTTAAAACAGCTTTCTATGGATCCAAAGTTTCTAAGTACATTAGCATTAGTATTTTAAACTATAGGAAACACCAAAAAACCCCACATTATAATTACATGTATTGAGAAAATATATACCAGTATTTGTAAATATTGATTTAATGTTGCAGTTTTTTAGCTACTGTTTTGCCGGTTTTGAAGAAATGAAACTTTTCTATTAAGCTTGTTACTGTAGTTTTTATTTGACTTTTTAGGAGGTAATTTTCTAACTGTGGCTTTAGTAATAGAAAGGTCTTTTCTCTGGTGTCTGCTGAGATTGTGTTTTGGTTCTAGGAACAAAGTGATATGTTGGTGGTGGGTCTTGAGTAAAGTAGATACACACTTTTTTTTCCCCATCAAAATGATAGTTTCTTTAGTTTAGAGGATGTCTTGCTCTGACAGATATTAATTTTTAAGCTTGGGTTTTCAAGGTTTTCAGATTTGTTTCTTTGTATCCCAAAGGCCCATCCCCACAATTAGGGGCCTATTTGATCTTACCAGATGACCACACAGGCTAGAGTGTGTCTTTAACAGGTTATTGAGTCAAGAAGCCAGACTTTCAGGTACTGGATCTAATCATGGTGAGTAATCTCAGGTCTGCACACGCACGGACACACACAAGGCTTTTTTTCGGTAGTGCTCATAGTTGAGAGTTCAAGTCACTATGTGTTTTCTCCTTTCTCCCTTAGTCTTCTAACACTTCTTTCCAGTAAACTAGTAATATGCTATCCCACTACGAAGGTGAGCATAAGGGATTCTGACCACACTGTTTGATACAGATTGCTAGCATCACATTTATACTGGGAACAAAAGACTTCCGTGTGCTCAGAAAATTCATGAGAAACATGATCCAAAAATCCATCTGCATGCTCTACTTCTTGGGGCATCTGCATTCATTATAAAACCCCCATGTAACATTTATTTCTTGTCACAGACTTGCTCAGTTTTTGAATAGGTTTGCAAAAGCCACAAAAACTGAATTCAGGAGTGTAGCTTCTATTCCCTTTTACTGAAAGAGTTTGCAATAGGTTTAGTACTGTTTTCTCATAAATGCTTCTTAGGATCAGCAGGGTCGCCATCTAGATCTGTGGTCTTGTGGGCTATTTTTGTGGTACAGGGTTTATTAACAGATTGAAGTTCTTCAGAGATCATATAACATGTTTGAATCTTTTATGATTTTTTTTTACGGTTTTTTTTTTTTTATTAGTTGGAGGCTAATTACTTCACAACATTTCAGTGGGTTTTGTCATACATTGATATGAAATCATATAATTTTTCTGCCAAAATATAACAGTTAACAATCACATTGTTCATATAATTACACTTTGGATAAAAATACATGGTTTTCTTTTTATCCTTGACCCTAAGTCCATCAATCATTTCATTTCAAAATTCTTTTTAGTGATTTTTAAGTTCTGCTTGTTTTTCAGTTGGCAAGATTGTATCTTCAGGTACTGTTTTCAAAAAGATTTCCTAAGTATTAAATGTCTATGTTATTAGATAATTGAAAATGCTTTCTTCTGTTTTGATATGTGGATGCTATCTGGCATATTACTTCATTGTTTTTGTTACTTAATATTACAAAGATTTCAAAAATTAATGTAAAATATTTTACTTTTCCTATGAATCTGACCTACTTCTTACACTTGGTTACTGTAAGTATATAAATGTTATTTGCCGAAATATTTCAATCTTGATTATTTCTGTTATTTTGAGTAGATATGTGTTTTGTGTTCACAGATTTGAGTCTTTGTATTTATACTGTCCTTTTCTTTCCTGTTTTTATTTTTCTATTTTATTTGTTCTGCTTACTTCTCCAGAAATCCCAATTGTTCTCAAGGTGGTTCGCTTACATTTCCTTATTCCTCCTAATCAGGCTTCCATGTGGCAGATCATATCATTACTCTGTCCACGTTCCTGGAGATTTAGTCATTTCACCATTTCTGTAACCTCCAGGGCTTCAGCATTCTTAGGAAGCAAGCTTCTCAGCTTCCTTTTCAGAAGACTCACCTGGGCCCCTGGGGTTATTTTGTCAGAAGCCACAGAGAGCTAATATATCTCGGAGTTTACATCTCTGCCCCTCTTTAGTAGCTACACCTGCTCCCGGGGCAGCAGTTAACCATGATGGCTCTGCCCTCCTGGGAGATCCTGGCTCCTCTTCCTTGGAAACCAAGAGGTGTAATTTACACTCTATGGTTGGTTCTTCTGTGATCAAGCTCGTGTCTGCCCTCTGAAGGACCTTTCCTTGACACCTCTTTCTGGCTGGGCTTTCTACCCTTTGCCTTTTCTGGCTGCTTCTGAAAATACTCCCATAATAAATCATTTGTGTGGAGCATCTCACCTTAATACATGCTTCTGGAAAACCCAAATTAAACTATAATTCCTCACTTCTGTATGATATTTGTCCTTTTCTGTGTTCTAGACAGTAGAATGTCTTAAAGAACTCATCAAAAGGAGAGAAAATAACACATGAAAAAAATCAATTAATTTTTTCTTTTCCAAGAGAAATCCATTCTTTAATATATACCCTATATCAGAAATCGTCTCTTAAAATCAATGGTGAGGCAGGGTAATTAGAGCAAGCGTGAATTAATAGATATGAATGTTCAACTCTCATAACAAAGTTAGTAAAATATAGTTCTTAAACCAAACCTTTGCCTAATGAGCTTGCACTGAGCTACTAGAACTAATCTAAGATTTCAGTTGACCATTATTGCACTTATAATACTCATTCTTTTTTTCCCAGTGCTCCTGGAATGTCAATGTCTTATTTGCAATGTTATGAAGATTGATGGAATAATATGTATATAATACCCTGAGTTCCTAGAGAGAAATTTAAACAGGAAGTAGTAGTATTAGTTGTTATATTGATACTCATTTTTGCCTTATTTTTAGAGTGAGATGGATGGCAGAAAGCTAAAAGACAAAGTAAAATTAAATACAAGTTGCTTCATTAACAGTTCTTAGGTTATTTTGTAGCATTCCCCAGTCCTTTATACCTCAGTGTTCTCTGAAGTGCAGGGTGCCTCACATTTTCAGTGATTTTTTTTTCTCTTCAGATGAAACAGAAAATATCCTAAATATCAAGAAATATGCACAACACCCAAAGTCATTCACTGAGAATTCTGGATTCTTGATCAGTCTTCCTCTTCACTTCCTGTCTTTTGAAATACCTCTACTTTTCTCATTAATAACCCATCAGCCTTGCCTTATCCATGATATCGTTATTTCCTACCTTAAGTGATCTCTTAACTAATCATGTGAGATATGATATAGTGTACACACACATAAACACACACACTCCTGCTTCATACACTTACATTATAGAGAACAAATATCTCTCCATGGGCTTGATTTTGCCCTGATAGCTTTTCTTTACCACATTAATTCTTGAATGTTCCTTCAGATATCGATTCAATCACCTCTTCCTCAGGAACGATTCTCTTACTTTCTGGGTTTTATCAGTTAATCCTGTTGTATTACCTTATGAATAATGTGTTTCTGTCTCACAGAATATACTACAAATGTTGTTAATATATTTGTGTGATAATGTAATGAATGCCTGTCTTACCTCACTACTAAGATATCTAAAAAAAATAATTATTTTAGAAGAATTTCATCTCCATCAATGAACTCAGATTTTTTGTGTTAATATAAGTTTTGTTCTAAGATAAAATCCAGTTGTGGGGGGGCAGGGTTGAAACCCATGGGTGTGATTGATGAGCCCTATTTAAATTTCAAGAGAACTTACAAATTATATTCACTGGCTGTACCATTTTGCATTTCCCAATTGATATCATAGTTTTAATTTTCATGTTCCTAAGAAAGCATGCACTGAACATCTTTTCATGTGCTATTTTACCATGCATATATCCTCCTTGGTTGAAATGTCCCTTCATAGCTTTTGCTCATTTTCTAATTTGTTTCCTTTTTAATGTTGATTTTTGATAACATACATTCTACATATGAGTCCTTTGCCAATGTAAGGTTTGCAGATATTATTTCCTGCTCTTTATTTTGTCTTACTTCTTTCTCTTAATAGCATCTTAGTTTAAATATTTTAGATTACCAGTTCAGTTCAGTCACTCAGTCATGTCCGACTCTTTGCAACCTCATGGACTGCAGCATGGCAGGTTTCCCTGTCCATCACCAGCTCCTGGAGCTTATTCAAACTCATGTCCATTGAGTTGGTGATGCCATCCAACCATCTCATCCTCTGTCATCTGCTTCTCCTCCCACCTTCAATCTTTCTCAGCATCAGGGTCTTTTCCAATGAGTCAGTTCTTTACATCAGGTGGCGAAAGTATTGGAAGTTTCAGCTTCAGCATCAGTCCTTCCGATGAATATTCAGGACTGATTTCCTTTAGGATGGACTGGTTGGATCTCCTTGTAGTTCAAGAGAATCTCAAGAGTCTTCTCCAACACCACAGTTCGAAAGCATCAATTCTTCGGTGCTCAGCTTGCTTTATAGTCCAACTCTCATGTCCATACATGACTACTAGAAAAACCATAGCTTTGACTAGACAGACTTTTGTTAGATTATAGTGAAGTCCATTACTTTTCCTTTTATAGATCATGTTTTTGGTACAATGTCTAAGAAATTTATCAAGCACTGGTTCTTAAAGATTTTCCTCCTAAAATCTTTCTAAAGTTTTATGGCTATCATCAGCAAAGAGGAGCAAGTTTATTTTTTCTCTTTCATCTGTATGCTGCTACTTCCTTTCTTGCCTTTTTGTCTAGTTAGTGCTTCCAAGTACTGTGCTGAATTTGAAGCATGAAAATGAATATCCTTATCTGATTCCCCAGATTAGGGGGAAGTCTATCACCATTAAGTGTAATGATGGCTGTTGGTTTTATGTAGATGGTATTTGGGAATTTGAGATCGTTTCTTTCTATTCATGGTTTTCTGAGAATTTTTATCATGAATGTGTATTGAATTTTGTCAACTGTTCTTGCATCAATTGATATGACCATAGTATTTTTTTTCTTCAACTTTTTTTTTTTGTCATGGATTACACTGATTGACTTTTAAAAGTTACATCAGTCTTGCATTTCTGGAATAATACCCAGATGATTGTGACAGATAATGATTTTTATATATTACTGGATTTGATTTGACAATATTTTGTTAAACTTTTTATGTCTATATCCATGAAGTATACTGCTCCATGGACTTTTTTTCTTGTTCTTTTTGTCTGGTTATAGACTCAGAAATTAGACACAGAAAATGACAAGAAACATTCTCTTCTTTTACATTTTCTGGAAGAGACTATACAGTTTCATTATCAGTTCTGTGTTAAATGGTTGATGGAATCCTTCAGTGTAACCATCTAAACCCAGGTATTTCTTTTTTTATTTTTTTTAATTTCAGATCAATTTATGTAATAGTTATAAGGCTATTCAAAGTATCGAGTTGTAGTAGTTTGTGCCTTGAGGGGATTTGGTGTGTTTCATTTAGTCTGTCAAGTGTATTTCAGTACTTTGGTCGTAGTATTCTCTTACGGGAGCTTCCTTGGTGGCTCAGACAGTAGAGAATTTACCTGCAATGCAGGATTCATAAGGTTCTCTTATGAAGCTTTTCGATATATCCAGGGATATAATGATATACTGTGCTTCAGTCCTGATATTAGTAATTTGTTACTACTGTCCTTTTTCTTCTCCATGCGTCAGTCTTTCTAGAATTTTGTCAATTTTATTGATCGTTTCACATATCCAGCTTGTGTTTCATTTATTTTTCTGTATAGTTTTTTTCTCTATTTATGCTATTGATTTCTACTCTTATCTTTATTATTTCTTTTTTCTGTTTGCTTTAGGTTTATTTTGCTCTTTTTTAGTTTCCTGTGGTGTGAGCTTGTATTATTATCTTGTGATTTTTGCCATTATAAAAATGTATATTTTAGCTACTATTAATTTCTGCTCTGCATTAGCTGAACCTGATACATTTTAATATGATGCATTCTCACTTATGTTTAATTTAATACATTTTTGTATTTCCCTTGATACTTCCCCAATGACAATTTTTTATCAACATTGCTTCATTTAGTTCCTAGGAGATTTTTCTGTCACCTTTCTGTTATTAATTTCTAGCCTTTTTCCCATTGTGCTCAAAAAATATTCTCCACATTGTTTTATATACCTTTTGTCTGTTGATATTTGTTTTAAGGCAAGAGATTTGAGCTGTTTTAACAAATGTTCCTTAGAAACTTTAATAGAATGTGTATTCTCCTATTGTTAGGTGGAGTTATAATTAGATACTATTTCTTGATAATGTTCAATTTTTCTATTTCTATCTGTATACTATGAGTTGTCTGATAGTTCTACCAATTGTTGAGAAAATGCTAAGGCATTTTCAAGTTAAAATTATGGACATATTTTATTTCATTTCTGAAAGTTTGTTTCTGCATATAACAGTTCTATTGTTAGATACACATGCATTTAGGATTATTGTGTCTCCTCACTGGGCTTTGTTAGTATATAATGTTCCTTGTGGTAATTCTCTTTGCTGTGAAGCTTGATTGTAATGTATTCTCCAGCTTTTCTTGATTACTATATGCAAGTTAAATCTTTCAATTAGTTTACTAAGCCTCTCTGTTGTAATATTTGAAATGTATTTCTTACAGGCAGCTTATGATAGAGACAGGTGATTTTTTATGTATTCTTCCATACTCTGTTTCATAAAAAGTGTATTTAGTGTTTTGCCTTCAATATTATTAATGATACTTTAAAATTTACATATAACTGTCATTTTCTTTGTTGTTTTATGTTTTCTCTTTGTACTCTCTCTTGTGTTTCTCTGCTTATTTTTTTTCTGCCTCCTGAGGGCTACAGAACATTTTCAGAATTGCATTTTGAAGTATTGATAGTGTTTTTGGTATGTATCTTTGTATTTCTTTGCTAGCAGTTAACATAGATATCAGAGTCTACTGGTATTATGTTTTACTAGTGAAATACATAAAACATAATCCACTTTATATCCCTTTACCCCCTCCCACTTATAATAATATTTTCTCAAATATTTCCATTACATGTCCTGGAAACTACATTAAGCAGTGTTATAAGTTTTGCTTCAAATGTTGAGTGTAATTTAGAAAAATCAAGAGAAAAATCTGTTGTATGTATTCAGAGTTTTACTCTGTTGTAGTTTCAAACTTGATAATGCTCCAATATTTCTTCTTTTATTATATTCTTTCTTTTTAGAAAATGTTATTTGGCCATTCTTTTAGAGTTGTTTCTGGCAATAAACCTCAATTATCCTTCATCTAAGAACCATTTGGTTCCACTGTTTTTTCAATACCACTCCAAAAAGAATGTCATGTCTCCCTGTCCTCCATGTTTTTTGATGAGAAATCTTATGTCTGTTGACTAGTTTTTCTCTTAGAGTTTTCAGTGACTTGATTATGATGTGCCTTAGGGTAGGTTTTTCTTTCTTTCTTTCTTTTTTTTTTTTGCTTTTTCTTTTTGAAATTTCACTCACTTTTGTGAACGTGTAAATGTATACCTCTCCAAGTTGGAGACAATTACAATCTTCATTTTATCAAATACTCTTTTAAAACTCATGTCCCAACACTTTTTTGTCCTTCTAAGACTCCAGGACATGGATGCTAGATCCTTTTCTATTTTTATATAAGTTATTGAGATCTGTATTTTTTTTTTCAGTTTATTTGTTCTCTACTTTGCAAGTTGAGTAATTTCTGTTTCCTAGTACAAAGGGTTTTTCTTTTGTATCTCTATTGTGTTGATGAGCCCAATCACTGGATTTCTTTATCTTTGTTTTTTACTCTATAATTGTATTTCTCACTTCTAAAATTTCCATTTTGGTTCTTCTTTTTTTATATTTATTAGTTTGCTAAGACTTTCTACTTTTCATTTGTTTCAAACATGTTCATTGGAGCATTTCACTATATCTTTGTCAGATAATTCCAGGATCTGTATCTTCATGATGCTGGCATCTGCTAATTTTCTTTTCATCATCCAAGTTGATATTTTCCTGGATGTTGGTAATGATATTTATTTCTTTTAAATTAATTGACGATTGCGTTACAATATTAGTTTGATTTCTGCCAGACATCAACATGAATGAACCATAGGTGTACACATGTCCTCTTCCTCTTGAACCCCCTTCTCACCTCCCACCCTTGGGGCCCTTCTTATTTGCTGTCCAAGGGATAAAATTCTGTTTTCCATTAAGCCACTACCAGTGCACCCCAGTTGTGAGCAGGAAGGTCATCCCATTGCCGCCCCCTTTGTGGCTTCCACTAACAGCATGGTGGCTGAGGGTTTAGTGACCTCTGGGCAGTGGTGAATGTTCTGGTTTCCACCCAGGCTCCTTGACACTGTGTGGGGGTGTTGGGTGGAGAGGTTTCTTGGTGCTACTGGTTGGATGTGAAAGTCAGACTCCTTAAATGTTCTCGTGTGTGTGTGTGTCTGTATCTGTGTGTGTGCTTGGGCGGGGAGTCTCATTACTACTGGGCAGGGAAGACATGCCCAGGTCCCACTGGGCTGTGTCTGATACAACAGGAGGTATGCCTTGCTACAGCTGGGCCATGGTGGGAGTATGCCTTCCTCATTCAGCCCCGGTGGGCAGAGGTCAGGTTTTCAGCACTTGTTCCTGGTATTGGTCGGGATCAGGCTGTTATTGTCTGAAGATTTCCTGCCTTGATAGATTTTCCCTTTCCTGGTCCTTTGGCTAGAGAGAGTAGGCTTTTATCTATTTTAAATTTATTTTGTCTGTGCTGCTATGCTGGCTTCTTCAGCTCTAAATCTGGGATACATGAGGCATAAAGGAAGCCCAAAGATGTAATTGCCCTGATGTTGTTCAGTTGACAGTTTTCCAAGACAGGATTATTTTTTTTAATATCCTTTTCAACTTAGAATGTTTTTTCTGCACTTATATGATACTCTGTGTGTGTGTGTGTGTGTGTGTGTGTGTATACACACATACAGATGTGAGAGTTGGACCATGAAGAAGGCTGAGCAATGAAGAATTGATGCTTTCAAATTAGGGTGCTCGAGAAAGACTCTTGAAATTTCCTTGACTGCAAAGAGATCAAACCAGTCAATCCTAAAAGAAATAAACCCTGAATACTCAATAAAGGCTTATTTCTGTCAGATTAAATAGCAGGCAAATGATAGAACAGGAAACACAGCTCAGAAAAAAATTCTCTCTATATTTAAATAAATATATAGTAGTAGAAATTATTGGATAAAATTATTGTTCAATTAATTGTGTGAAAAAAATGATTAATATTTAGAAAAATATGACAATTAGATTTTGCTTCAGAGCTAAATAGTTTTGAGGTCAGTAATGGTCAACTATGAATGTGAAGAAATAGGGAAAAATTACGGAGATTGTAGCAAGATCTTGAAATATAAAAGGAATTCTTTTTTTTAATTTTGAAAAGATATTTTAATTCATATCTCCCCCAGAAATATAATGCCATTTTCTAAAAGGAATTATTTTAAATATAGGAACAATAAGGAAATTCAACAGGGATAATTGGTAAATTTTCCAATTATGTGAGAAGAAATCAAAATACAATGTACATTTAAATGAAATATTAAGATTAGATAACTGTAACAGCCAAAACAGGAAAAATAGAAGTAATTTTATTATGTAAATAGCTCTAAAAATCTTAAGAAAGTTCAGCACTTTTAGTATATAATAAATTAATAAATAATTAAGTAAAGGATTTTTTTCCTCTCTCTAAAGCAAGTATAAAAATGGCACTAAATAAATTTTTTTCCTCTCTGTAAAGCAAGTATAAAAATAGAACTAAATAAAAGTTAAACTTCTTCAAATTGTGATATTTTAACTTTCTTATAACTGGTTGCATAAAATGTACGCATAATCCTCTGGGACCTAGTTCAAGAATTTTTATATTGTTTGAGCTAGTTATACAACTTTATACATGATATATTATAGTCTATTTATTAAGGAAGCTAGCTCTGCTAGACTCTCACCATCTAGATGTGTGATATTATATAACTAGTTTATCCCATTTTGACATCTATAAAGTAGAGATAATAATTTTGTTTATTAGTACCTTATTGCATTGCTTAATATACTTCACTGTCACACCATCAAAAATATCATATGGAACTTAACTATTGAATTATATTTTCAGACACTGTATGGCATGATATTTAGCAAATATTTGCAGCATAAAACTCAGCATTCATTATGTCCCAAATGTTTGATAAATACATACAAACGAGTTGGATGTAACATGCAGCCCACACTCACAACACAGACACCTGAGTGCCTCACAATATATTCTGTACTGTGTGGCTAGAGGTCATTTTTAATTTTCTCTTTCTTGTCTACTATGTTTCTGAGAATTCCAAATGTTTCCATTTCCCAAAATATCCCACATGAGCATGTGTTACTTATTGAGGCAGGAAATGATAAAAGCAATCAATAAGCTCTCCAAAATTTCCCTTTGTTCTCGTCTTTGTTTGCTGTTCGACAATTACGTAGTATGCCAAACTAAAATTGCCTTGTGTTTTTTCATCCTGGGGAGTCCATATTTACTCCTGCCATCTGGAAATGTGGTTTACCTACACCACAGAGAGTAGCAGATCATAATACAATGAGCTACCATATGTGACAGGATTCAATTTTGTTCCAAAATGTTGTACAGTAAAAATCTGATTGTATGCAGTATTATAGCACCTGCGTTCTCATGAAGAGGTATTTCCTTTGGTTTTTCAACAATAAGACTGTTCATTTTTTACTTTGTTTTTTTCCCACGGATATTAATACTATAATTCATATATTCTCTGGTTAGTTGAACTATCATGCATTGAAATTAGTCTGAGATAATTACTCCTCCTACCTCCTACACAAAGGAGCAATGTCACTACACACAATAGAAAGTGTATTCCTTAAAGCAACGCAATTCACTTCAGGTTTGATTTCTATTTTGTAATTGCACTTTCACCAGAGGAGATAGAAAACATTTTTAGGGATGTTTGCCTAATATCAAGTATGATTTGGAAGTTTATCAGGGAAAACTTATCATACATTCTTTGTCAAAATGTTCAAATTACATTTGTAGTTCAGAAAACTTTTAATGTGTACTTTCTCTTTTGCTTTAATTATTAAAATAGACTTCTGTTCTAGGGTGGATAATAAAACTCTTTTCTTTTCTGCCAGTATATATTGAATGATCTCTGCCCTTCAACAATAGAAGGTGTTTCTTCTCTTTTTACTATTTCTTTCTCTTCCAATGTACTTGGGCCAATTTCTCACCAGCTCTACCCTTGCCCACATCATTGATTATTGGTACGCATGCTCAAAAAATAAGTAGATAGAAGTGAAAATCTCATAGACCTGCCTCACAGGCATAAATAAGGAGAACTTACCCCAGTGCTGACAGCAACAACAAAATTTTAAGTAGAAAACTTAAGACTGGAAAATTACATTAGATTAGGTTCTGGGGGAACATAGTTATTTTCTCTATTGTAATGTAAGGGCATTATTGAGTGCCCTTCTATCAGAAAAGAGGAAATCATCAAGGCATATCAATCACACACCTATATGTTTACATTGTATATATATATATATTTGTATTGATTATTAGCAGATTCAAGAATAAACAAAAGTAAAGCTATATTATACCAAGATGAAACTCTACTGCTGATATGACTGTCCTGTAAAATCTATTTTACTAGCTATGATCACTGCCATTTATAACCAATCCTTCTCTACATTTGGAGTATTTTTTATCTCATTCTTTTTCCTTGTCTTTTTTTTTTTTTTT